>NC_071530.1:149851895-150060329 GCF_026979565.1 Vidua chalybeata | reverse complement strand
AAGAGTAGCTGACCCAGGCCAAAACTGTGATGGAAAAAATTCTATGGGGAAAGGCCACTCTGATCCACTGCAGGAGCTGTAGCTGCAGGAGGCTTGGGGAACATACTGGAGGGAATTATTGTGTTTTCAGGTGAAGTCCAGGCTAGTGAATGCATCGTCTGATTCAGCCTTCCAGGAGCAACATAAATACTGATAATAATGACCTTAATAGCAAGGTAAATTATATTATCAGTAATGGCTAAATAGTTTAATAGTCTTCATCAAATGACTGAGTACCTTATCCTGCAGTGAGACTTGCTGGCTCCTGTGTGCTAATGCAGCCAGTACTTAAAACTGGAACCAATGTATTTTTGAGTAAAGACTGCACTACTTGAGTTAAAAACCTATTTTTATTAGTTTGATGTGGTTTGTGGGGAGAGTTCATGCACACTAAGCGACCCTTGAATCTTGTGGCCAGGAAGTGGTAGCTTGAAATTTATTAAATTTTATATAATATTAATGGGGTCATGGACCCCATTATGTGACATAGAATAATGACATAGAATTATTCTATTCTATTTATTCCATTAACATAGAATATTCTATTAATTATTCTATTGACAAAGAATAATGTCAAATTATCAGTGTCATTTACCACTATGAGTGCAGGAAGCTGTGGCATTCTTAGTCAACAGCATTTTCCTGAACTGGTAGATCAAAACTACAAATACACTGCTGGAAATTCACGAGTCAGGAATATATGTTGATTTGATGGACTGGAGGAAAGAAGGCCTCAGAGTGACCTTATTCTGGCCTTCAGGTACCTGAATGGAGCCTACAGGAAGGCTGCAGAGAGACTTTTGACCAAGGGTCTGTAGTGACAGGACAAGGGCCGTGGTTTTAAGCTGACAGAGGACAGGGTTATATTTGATTTTAGGAAGAAAATCTTTACTCAGAGGGTGGTGAAGCCCTGGCACAGGTTGCTCAGAAAAGCTGTGGCTGCCCCATCCCTGGAAGTGTTCAAGGCCAGGTTGGATGGGGCTTAGAGAAACCTGGGATAGTGGAAGGTGTCCCAGCCCATAACCAGGGGTAGAACTAAGTGATCTTTGAGGTCCCTTCCAACCCAAGCCATCCTATAATTGTGTAATATGATTCTCTGATTGGTAATGATCTCATCCATAAACCAACCATCCTGTTGTCTCCCTTACAATTGTCTTCCCCCTTGGATTAAGACTTGTCCCACTCAGCATGATGTCCTCACATGGTTGAGCACTTCGTGTTACTGCCCAGTCTGGAACTCAAGTACTGCATCTTTCCTACTTTTTAAGCAAAGTCTGGATGCCCTTAAGAAAAATGTTGGTGTTTTCAGAAAAAAAAAAAATGGTCCTACTACTAATGAGAAAGCTCTCTGGAAAGTTCTGTGGAAAATGCCCCGAAGGTGCTGGTGGACAGGAAGATGAGCAGGGGCCAGCAGCAGGACCTTGCTGCAAAGGCAGCAAATGGAATCCTCATCTGCACTGGATGCATTGCCAGGTGAGGGAGGTGATCTTTACCTCTGCTCGGCTCTTCCAAGCCAACTGGAACCTGAAGTGCTGTTGCAGTTCTGGGCTCCTCACTACAAGAGACACACGGACATAATGGAGAGAGTCCAGCAGAAGGGCCACAAAGAGGAATCAGGGTCTGGAGCATCTCTTCCAGAGCTGGGACTGGTCAGCCTGGAGAAGAAAAGCTGAAGGGGAATCTTATTCGTTCCCAAAATATGGGAAGGGAGGGTGCAAAGATGGAGCCAGGCTCTTTCCAGTGGGTGCCCAGCCAGGATCAGATGCAATGGGCACACAATGAAACACAAGAGGCTCCCTGTAGACATCAACCCTTTCAAACTCAGCCATTCCATGACTCTCTGATTCCAGGTGCTGATAATTAGAGAAACCTGGGAACATTGTTGCCTGGACAAGCCAAACATCCTCAAACAATGTTGTGATCAAGTTTGCAGCTTCTCACAAATTTCATTAGCAAGTAGGCAGTGAGTGACATGAACTTCCTTTACCAAATCCCCTTAGCTCTGTTTGGATTTTGTGCTTTGTATTTGGGCTCCATGGATGTCTGGGAGACCTACTGCTGCTTTTATATGTGATTTGTGGATTTATTAAATGGATTTGGGAGTTAATTGTGTTGGGATGGTCCTGCCTGCCAACCAGGAAACCAGGGCAGCATTTTCAATGCCCTTCAGTCTGCATAATCTAAATAAATTCATGAATGCACAAGAATTATTCTACCTTGTTCCTTTTGCCCAGCAGAATGTGTTGGCTCAAAGAGCTCAAATTTGCTGTAATCGCCTTTTCCTCCCCAGTAATTCCTTAGGAGTCAGCCATCCCCTTCAGAGAGCTTCACAACTGCCACCAAATCTAATTATTTCGGATTTTGTTTCTTTTTTATGAACTTTTTGGCATATTTTGTAGAAGGTTGAGAGAGTAATCAGTAACTTATGAGTGAGAGAATCACAGGAGCACAAATATTGGGAGGACACACTCCTCAATGATATCTGCTGAAGTCTTAGGACTGCTTTGAAATTCAGTCATTAATTCTTAGTAGTTTAAGAAATTAATCTTTTAAACAGGTTTATCAGAGAAACATGATTTTGGGACTCAAAAATAAAACTATAAAGGGACAAAATTTAGATTTTTGAAAGGGTGAGAGCCGAGTCTTTTCTGTATTACCAAAATGTTCCCCCTTTTTTCTTTTTTCTCTAAGAAACAGTGAAAACTGTGTAAACTTTAATACCCTTATAATCCTTCTATATACTGTGTTGTTCTTAAAAATGCATTTCCAAATAAGGTATTTTTACTGTACTAGATGTTCCATTACTTAAAAGTTATCTTTACACAGCCCTGTTCTGAATGAAAAGGCATCAGAGGTGAAAAAAAAGAACATCTGTTACATTACACTCTAAAATAAAAGGTTGTTTCTACTGTCTATTAAGTTCATTTTTACAGGAACAAACCAAAGAGGGCTGAACCATTTCTGTTAAGAGATAATTCCGTGAACCTGCCTGATGAAGCATTTAGCATTTGTCCTCATATATTATCTGGTCTTTTTGTTTTATCATTGCTATTCTGTCAGAGCAGTCAGCACAGGACTTCCTTCTCCTGTGGAAAAAGCTATGGATTTTGGTCTTGGAACATTAAAGATTAATTTTGATTACATTTCCACCAAGATTTTAGATTTTTTTTCTTTATGCGTGACTAGGAAAACTCAGCTTTACTTATTTATTAGGAATTTCATCAATACTTCTAGAATTATTGTGAAGAGAACATCAGTTTCTGGCTCACTTCAGATTTAGTGAGATCTTAATGTTGTTTCTTGGAATGTAAGAAAACATATTTATGCTTTGTTAATATCTTCTCTCCTGCTTCTGGGATCTCAAACAAGCATTTGTTTGCATGGTGGTCATCTGCATATTCTGAAATAATTGCAGCTGTGCAGCACATACATTCTGTAGGGCCTTTTATCTTCCCTACCTTTAGAAAATACATGTGGATCTCTCCCATTTGACATAAAAACATCAGATTCTACTGGAACAGAGAGAGACAACAGGTTTTTACTTTCAGTCAATTCCACTTTACTATTTTTTAACGATTAAAGGACATAACTTAGAATAAAGAAAATAAAAATCATAGAATCATAACATGGTTTGGGTTGTAGGGAACCCCAAAATCATCTCAAGCCAGCCCCCTGCCATGAGCAGGGACATCTTCCACTGTCCCAGGTTGCTCCAAGCCCCATCCAGCCTGGCCTTGAAATTTCCAGGGATGGGGCAGCCACAGCTCCTCTGAGAAACCTGTGCCAGGGCCTCCCCACCCTCACAAGGAAGAATTTCTTCCTAATGTCTAATCTTAATCTCTCATCTTTTAGCTTAAAATCTTTTAAAATATTCATCTTCTTTAATATTCCATCAGAACTTCAAGATTACTGGTCATTTAGCATTTCTATTTGCCATTCCTGCTCAGTAGTGCAACATCACGCTGCAGTGAAATCCAAAGATAGCACATCTCCAGTGGAAACAGAAAGGGAAATCACTCCTACAAAATGAACTGACATTTCTATATGTCAGTTGAAAGTTTTGTTTTTTGATACAGACCAGATCCTGCCTGGGATATGACAATCCCCCTATTCTTTCTGAATCACCTATCATTGCTAATAGTGCACCCTGTCACAGATACTCAGGCAAAATATATAGTGCATTATATAGCAGGCAGAGGAGAATCCATCTCATTTTCCTTACAGAAACAAAGCTGATTTTCACCAGCAAAGTGCAGAGATACTCAGGGAAATGATGCCACTTCTTTCCTCATCTAGGGACTTGGCTGACTGGAGGGTGAGGTGTTGATGGGGGACGTCCAGGAGGCCTTTTCAAATTCATCCATTTCCAGGTGGGACACACAAACAATTATGGCATTGCACAGGCGATGACAGGATTTCCCTCTGGAATACAACACATATTTATGGCTAAGAAATCTAAACTCAAACTGGGAAGGTGGAGCAGAGGGAGAAGCACTTACTGCTTAGTGATTCACAGACTCACAGAATCATTAGGTCTTAAAATACCTCCAAGATCATTTATCCCAATTGTCACATTTAGTCTAATTGTCATCCAAATACCACCATGCTTACTAAACCATATCACAAAGTTCCTCATCTGCTTGTTTTTTGACTCTTCCAGGGGTGGTGACTTCCCTGAACAGTCTGTTCCAATGTCTGACCACCTAATTCTTTCTGATAGCAACCTCTTCTGGCACAGCTTGAGGCCATTTCCCCTTGGCCTGTGACTTGTCAGCTGGGAGAAGACACCAACCCCTGCCTTGCTACATCCTCCTTTCAAGGAGCTGTAGAGAGAGATAAGGTCCCTTCTGAGCCTTCTTTTCTCCAGGCTGAGCCCCTGCAAAGCTCCCTCAGCTGCTTCTCTTCAGAACTATGCTCCAGACCCTTCCCCAGCTGTTTGCTTCTCTGGACACACTCCAGATACACTCCAGACCCTCAATGTCTCTGCTGTGAGGGGCCCAAAACTGAGCCAAGAATTTGAGGTGTGGCCTCCCCAGTGCCCAGCTCAGAGGGGCAATCCCTGCCCTGGTCTTGCTGGCCACACAACTGTTTACACAGAAGTTCAGGAGGTCACCTGGGCACACGCTGGCTCACGTTTGGGCACTGTTGGCCAGCACCTCCAGGGCCCTTCCCGCTGGGCAGATTTCCAGACACTCTGGAAATGTCCCTGGAGCAGTGCAGGAGCTTGTTCTGGCAACAAGGAGGAGACCTTATCTTACAAAAGGTGTCCTATGAGGTTGTACTGATCAGCTGAGCTCTAGAGAAACCCCAGTCTGCTCAGCTTGGCTGTGAGCAGGGCTGTATTTCATTCCTGGGCTGGGGCACTTGATCCTATTTAGAGGTAGTGGAGGTCACTTACAATGGTTTTCCCAATTTACTGTGACTTCTCCTTCAGCACTCCCGTGTTCCTGTGTGCAGTGAAATGTGACAGAGCCCATGAAGGGCTTGTGTTGCTTCTTTTTGCAAAAGGGAATCTGGAGTGGATGCAACTCCTTGCTAGAAATCCATCACAATGATCCAGCTAAGAAATATTCACAGATCCAGTTTTTAAAACTGTGAATAAACAAACACATTGTCCCAAAGTTCTCTTTTGTATGTAATTTTTCCTCCTTTTCCTTTCATGTGCCTGATACAGATCAGTAGAGAGTTTAGAGTCTGTATTCAGACTGCTATTTTTGGGGAGTTTTTTTTTTGTTTCTATTCAGTCCTGTTTCAAAAATGCTGAATGAAACTAACAAAGGGTTAAGCCATCTTGTAGTGGGCAGTGAGACACACACAGTGTAGGAAGGATTAAATCTCTAAATGTCAAAGGGAGAGAAAGGAAGAGTTGTCCTGCAATCTTGACTGAGCATCCCATCATTCCCCGACTCTAATGCTGGGGAAACAGAGATTAGAAAATCTGCTACACAGCTAAGTGCAGACTGCAGCTCGGACATAAGTGAACCAGAATATCTACTCCGGGCTCATTTGTTCAGCTTCACTCATCCACAGCCTTTCTGATGGGGAAACACAGATCTCAATACAAAATTCAGAGCTTGTTCAGCTCTGCTGTCACTTCCTGAGCCGCTCTCCCTGTCGCTTCCCAAACCCCTGTCACTGTCACTTTCCAAACCATTCCTACAAGTGAAGATCTGTCCTCTGCCCTGCTGAAAGCTCCCAAGGATGGTTTCTTGGGTTCAAGCACTGAGCTGGGTTTACAACAGGGATTTAATTAGTGGTGCCTCAAATTAGATTATATTTTTTTTGTTCCTTGCTCCTGTTGGCCAGGAAACCTTGAGAAGGATGGATGGAAGAGTGTTGGTTTATATTCAAAATACAGTCTCCTTCCTTCTGAATCAACATGAAATGGATATTCTAAGGAAAAACACGAGTTCCAGATTCACTTGTCAAACTATTGGTAATTAAGAAACTCCAGCAGATTTTCCCAGTGGTCAAATTTGAGGACAGATCATTCTATTCTTTTTTTTTTTTTTTCTTTTTCTTTTTTTTTCTTTTTTTTTTTTTTTTATTTAGAACTTGTAAAAATTTTCATTTAACTTCTGTGATATGATCCAATTCCCCAAGTGGCAGAAAATCTACCAATAAGTCAAATCTGGCCTGATAAACTGACGAGTACACAGTACATTTTACTTATAGAAAAGTATAAAAAATATCCGAGACACCATCTTATATGGGGAGACGACTGAAGATGAAGTTAAAGGAAAAAATATCAAAAAGATTGTATAATATTATCCTTTATTCCTCTATTCTACTGGGAAGGGGGTGTTTTTAGCAATCAGCGTAGTGGCATTCTGGATAGGGTTTGACAGTGATGATTAATTGACAGCCTTGGGTTTTAAAACACTGAGAAAATACCTCAGGTCCTAAAGTACCAACTCCTTTCCCATCCAGGTTTGGTTTAAAAATAGCTCTGGAGATGCTTTGCAGTTGAGACAATTTTGGCACAGAATTGAGTAATTTATTTGGAAGAGTAAGATAAGGGGTAATTTGATTTATTTTTTTGTATTTTTCAGTGTTTTCCTGGATATTTTTGTGTTTTCCAGCATAAGAAGGTGAGGATTGCTGGGTAATACCATCAGCACACTGGTTTCAAGGGTGATAGGAGACAAGGAAAAACAATTTAGGAGTTAGTGTAAAAGTAAAACAGCGATCAACCATCAAGAAACCAAAACTCTTGTGTTTCAAGGATGATTAAAAAAAATGTTTCTAGGGCTTAGGAAATGCAATTTGCTAATAGACTGTAGTGTAACGATTAAGGGGAAGCGATTGTAATTGTAAATTACCCTGTGCCACGTGGAAGGCACTAATACACTTAAAATACAATAGTGCATACATCTATGACTGGTAATGAAGGTGATAATCACCTTATATTCACAAAGGAAATGATGTAATAAATCCTATATAATGCAGTTTACAGGTTACCTTGGCAAGGGCACTTGAATCGAAAAGCAGAGAACAGGCCCTCCACGAGCTGCAGTATATATTATAATTAGGGGCATAAAATTCTAATGAAATGTTGTCCTAAGTGATATTGATTCCAATTTGGCAGACTAGGAGCTCGGTGATGTCATGATATTAAGGTTGGTTGGTGCACCAAGGAATTCAAGGAATACTCTTACTCCCCTTGATGGGGCCCTTTCCAGCTTTTCCCTTGGTAAAACTTGTTTTCTGACTCCAAAATAAAAAGGAGAGGAAAGATCCTGCAAACACTCAATTGCAGCAGAAACCATTGTTCAGCTTTAATTAACATAAGTTTAACATTCTATGCAAAAAAATGGGGCTGCAGTGTGTACAAGCTGAACAAACCGTCCCCAAAGTGTTCTTAATTTCACATCAATCTCACTTAGTATGGGGGGCTGGAGATGTTTGCAAGGAGAGTTTCATGCTAAAGTGGCCCTGTAAGGCAGGGGAGAGATCCACATGGTGTGGGAAATTGTGGAAGTGAATCAAGGGCAGCTTTCTGGGATCAGGATGGAAGTCTGGATAGAAAAGAGCAGGACAGACTGCAATAGTGGTGGGACATTGGCAGAGGTGCCAACAGGAGCAGCGCAATATCAAATATAGTCTTTTTTTTTTATTACTATAACCCTTATAAAAGTGGAAAAATAGTAAGGAAAATAGCAAGGACAGACTGGAGGAGTTAGACCTGCTCTTCCTAGAGAGGGGAAGGCTCTTAATGGTACTCTAGAACTTAAAGGGTGGCTACAAAGAGAGCAGAGGCTCTCTCATCACAAGGAGGCACATGGGTATTATAGGAAATGCAGCAAACCCTGGATGCAGGGAAGAAATGATGATGTCTGGCTCCAGATCAGAGGGCTGAAGGATAGCTTTATTAAAACTATACTATATTACATTAATATCCTGTTTAAAGAGATACTATCCTATTCTACATACTTACTTCTTGCTTACCTATCTAACTAACAACTCGTGACTCTCTGCTGAGTGTCCGAGCCACAGCTGGATCCGACTGGTCACTGAACTCAAACAACCTTCACCAGAATCCAATCCAGCAATCACTTCAGGCAAACAATCTCCATACCACATTCCACATGGGGAAAACAAAGGAGCAGAGATAAAGATTGTTTTCTCTTCTCCTGAGAGACAGAATTATGTTTCTCTGTCCAGAGAATGTGAGTGTCACACATGGGCAAGACAAGGTGGACCAGGCAAGGTTTTGTCTTGAGAGAAGAAACAAATGTTTTACAGTGAGAGCAGCCAGTCACTGGGACAACCTCCCAAAGGATGTGGCAGAGTCCCTGTCCCTAGAAGCTTTCAATCTGTGGCCGGACAGAGTCCCAGATGGAGTCTCCAAGGCTCCCTTTCCCAGAAAAGGTTGGACCAGATGATGTTTTGAGGTTCCTTCTAGCCTGGGCTATTCTGTGATCCAGTGAGTCCAGTGACACATGCAAATGATTTCTAGTTGTTAATTTAGACTTGTAACAAAAAAAATATTTTTAAGGCATTATAATTACTACAGACTTCCAAATAATTTCATATAAATTGCTTTTATACCAGCTTTGTCTGAGTATTGCCCATCCCAAGGTAAAAACCATATGATACTCAAGTTTTGAAATAGCAACTGAACACAACTGCAAACACAACAAACTCTGAAAGTCCATTGTGGACTTTTCCATTTCCACAGTAGTCCCATAGATCTAATAAATGTATTAAAATAGCAGAGAGCTGGAGGTGCAGTCAATTATCATATGTTTGTGGTCAAAGAGAGTTCAGAAGTCCTACTCAAGTTTTTAATTTTCCTTATACATGCTTTACACTTGTTCATGTTATGGCAAGAAGCAAAAGCCCCTTTAGAAAGCCTGAGCCCAATTCCTCTGAAGTTGATGGTTGCCTCTGAAAATGAAGATTACCTTTATTTTTAATCAGAGAAAATGTTTTATATAGGAAACAGCAAGGTACATCAGTGTCTTTTTTAGCCAGGCACACAAACTACCCAGACTTTGAACAACCAGAAATAAAACAATATGTATTTTTGCACCCTTTATTCATAGTACTCTACCTTCAGTACAATTATTTTCCTTCAGTAGGAAAATAACAGCCCTGTACTCATGAAAACTCAAAACATTTTGGAAGTGAAAGCAGATGTTTTTAGGAATGAAGGGGTGCAGAGCTTAATTCTCAGTGACTTCCCTTTCAAATGATGAGTCCTGCATTGATTGCCATTGTGCCCTATTGAAATTCTTGTTATTCCATCACTGGTAGCAGTGAGGCAAAGGGAATATCTCACTGACCCAGTCAGTCCCCATAACTCAGCTTGTTAGACTTCCAAAGGGGCTCCTGCCCAGCAGACAAATAAACTCAGCTTGATGTTATAAAACCCGTCAGATGTTTTAGGGCAAGATTGGGACGAGCAAAACAATGTATTTTTCAGACAGCTGGGTGTGCAGTATAAGCAGAATGGACTGCAGAACTGGAGATCATATCCTTGGAGATTTACTGGAAATGCATCCCTGCCTGTTTATCTGGTTTTATATCAGCACAAGTTTGCAATTCCATATGCTATTCGTTGTCTGGGGTTTTGTCATAGCCTCTGCTTCGCTCTTATTCTGTCTGTGTCTGCTCTCCTTTTGTGAGTCTCTCTCAGCCTGGCTAGTGTAATTTCAGTATCACAAACTTTAAATGACAATCCAGCAGGATAATGTCTCAAAGGAATCTTCAGCACTGCTGGGTAAGTGAAGCACAGCACAGGGGGCTTTGATTCCCACAGCATCCTGCACCAAAGAAATGCTTCCACACCCACATTTAAAGAAGCTGTCACAGTGTAAGAGAGAAGGTTGATAACTAACAGTGAGAAAAAGATCAGAAACAGAAGAGATCAGAAACAAGGTGATTAATTTTCATGGTGGAGGAAATTATGAACAGGAGCCTTGGCTGTGCTGTGCATAATGCTTCTTCAAAAAGTGAGGTAATGATCTGGTAAAATTACTGCTGACAGAGAGTTATTCAGGTTATTTAGAACTAAAGAGTCTTCAAATTATCTCAATGACTGCACAAAAGAATAAAATTCTCTGTTGACAAAAACAAAAACGGGTGCATAGGAAAAAATATGGAAACAGCATGTAATTATTATCAGAACTCAAATTATCTATTCCAGCTTGGGGGAGGAATTGTAAAGTCATCACCTGAAAAAGCCAGCTCAGAGCTCAGTGGCAGCCAAAAGGGCAATTATAATGACAGGAGTTATTTGAAAACTGTTTGAGAACAAACCAGAAAACATCATTAAGCTGGCCTGTAAAAATTCACAGGATGCACTGATACAGAAGCTGCATGCCAGAATAATTGCTCTGCCTCTGGAAATTATAGAAACATGGAACAAAATATAGAGGAAGGCAATGATGCTGATCAAAGAAACTGAATGATTGTCATGAAAAACCCTTTGATAGTGGAGCTGCTTGCTCAGATTCAGGCCTGGGAACAGCTGCTCTCCACAGGCACCACCTGGAATACAACACAGAGGTGTGTTATGCAGAGAAAGTGAGAGAGTGGCTTGGACACTGCAGCTTGTGTTGGAGTGAAATAGCAGGACATGGAAGTAGAATTAACTGCAGGATTGGTTGGCTTCTTGATTCCTTTTATTGCTGCACATTTTTTTTATCCTTCTTCAAATAAAACAGAAAGGGACAAAATAGAAATATCCCTCTTAGTTCAGGAAAACTGCCAGTGCTCAGATCCTTGCTGGGAAAAATGCCAGCACTCCACTCATGCAATATCTTTCTCACTTTAGACACACTCTTTAGGAATTGGGGGAAGAGTGCAAACCAATGAAAGTTCAATACAGGATGTGCATCTTCTTTATGCATAGAGAAAAAAAAAAAAAAAACTACCTAAAATCATGAATTCTCAGTCTGCTAAGCTGTACAGGGGAACTCCTTTATTTCTCCAGGATTATGGCTTTTGCAAGTGCTCTCTTCACAGAACTTTGTAGCTCTTAATCATTGGTTATTGCTGCTATGCTACCTGCAGAGCTGCTGAAGTTCAGAAATACCTCAGGTAGGAACAGAGGGAATGGAAAACTGGAAGGGTATTGCAGCCTGAAAGGTGTTGGGGTTCAGGAGGGATCTCACAATCTTTTTCCCTCTCATTCTGAAGCTGATGCATTCACCACGGTGCTCTTTGAGTTATGCTGGTGGTTTCAAGTAATCTGGAGTTCCAGTTATTTTGGAAGATGTATGAACATGGGCTTGTGTAGCCATGTGGATTTCTTATGAGCTTTAGTTCTTATTTGGGTAAAGGATCTACACAGAATGAATCAGCAGGAATATAATTTTTTTAATGGAGAAAAAAAGAGAACTTCAAAGGTCCAAATCAGGTGTAAAATGTTATAACTCATTGGTGTACAGTGAGAAGGAGACTGTGCTTTTGTACCTTTGAAAATCTTCCTCCCCACACCTAATCCCACCATCATTGCCATCAACTGATCCTCATTGTGGTTGGAAACAATTTGGAATATCTGTGGGAACAAGATGAGCCTCACACATCTGTCTGAAATCATTCACGTCTCAGCTGAAGGTTACCCATGGAACAGTTCAAACATGGTTTCATTGCCATTACCTGTCCTACATTATCTCATATGTAAAAAAGGAGAACAAAACAAAGCCAACAAAAAAAACACCAGAGCAAACAAACCTAAACAAAAGTAAAACAACAAAACAAACAAAAAAATTCTCACTGGTTTCAGGAAATTAAACCCAACATGTTTAACATTTTGGGAGAAGACCTAGAAATGTCTTAATTTTAGGAAACCATAGCTTTTCCCAGTGTTAGAGCAGATCCATGGCCATGTAGACAATATATAGTGAAGTTCACCAGCCAAACCACTTGGTGGTGGAGTCTCCATCCCTGGAAGGGCTCAAAAACATCTGGCTGTGGAATTGAGGACATTGCTTAATGGTGATCATGGTGATGGTGCTGGGTTGACAGTTGGATCTGATCATCTTAAAGGTCTTTTCCAGATTTAATGATTCTGTGATTCTGTTCCATTAACTTGACTGATCCTGCAGTTCCCAGTTCTGTCTGCAGACAACAGGATGAAAACTTGACACTTTAACTCTCACTGTGTATCTGCCTGTTTAAAAGTGCACTCACTTAGCAGAGCAGATTTTTCAGCTCTTTCCCCTTCTCCAGTCTCTCAAAACAGGACAAAGCACAAGGGGATCTAGGCTGGGACATCTGGAGAGCTGTAATGAGAGGCAGAGCTATCAGGTTAATTAAGACTATAAGTCACCGTACTAAATGGATTTAAGCATTACATTCTAAAAGATTTTAGAAACTCCCCCAAGATCAATCAGAAGGGGAGATAGAACAAGAAGAATAGAAAGTTAGTTTTGTCTTTATTACCTTGGGCTTACATTTCTGCCCACAAACACCTCATGCCGTGGTGTGGAGGTACAGTATGGATTTTACTGGGGAGCTGTGGTGGGATCCTTCACCCAGCACATGAGAGGACTCCACAGCCTGCAAAAACCATCCCTGAGCACAGTGGGAGCACCTGAAGTCACCCCAGTCTCTTTTGCATGGACACAGAGCAGGCTGAAGTGATGGGTTATGAGAAAAGCTACATGAAAAGGAGGGGAAAACGAAAAAATGGGGAGGAAGGACATCTTTCATGGTTGAGAGAAAAGTTTTGTTCCAGATCCCTGTTCAATGTATGAATGGTGTGTCTTATTTCACATCCTCAGTCATATCCTCCCCATTTCACTTCCTGAATTTGAACTGCTGATTTATGTAGTTTGGGTAAAATTGCCTATATACATATATATGTGCACATATTTAATCTGTGAGGAAGAAAGTATTATCAAAGCTCAAGAAATTAATGAGTGATTAAATTCTCACCTAAGGTCATACAAGACTTTGTGCTGTCTCTCAAAGTCACTAAAACCTTTGAGAGGCGCAAAGAATTTATCCCCTGGCACCTCTCCAGACAATATCAGCAGCACAGCCACAAGCATTGGTACCTTTAACCATCAAGGCCTCCCAGGAATGGGGATGAGGCCACTGATTTGCTTTGGAGAGGCTGCAAAGTGACTGCCACCAAATTGAACCTTCCAGCATTGAGAAGCTGAAAACATTTTCATCTCAATCTCTGCAGCGAGGCTCCTGTTGAGCATCTTTAGAAAAAAAGTGCTGCTAAGTTTCTCCTAACCTGCTTCCCTGGCAGGAGACAGATGAAAGAACCATCTTTTCATATGAAGACATCTTTGAAGGCTGTTGTTAGCTGGTGGGACCTCCCGTTGGTGGCAGGGTCTCGACTGCTGTGCTCCCAAACTCTGCTGTAATGGATTCACTTTTATAGGGATTTTTCTCACAGTTCATCTTGGCTTGAGCTGTTCTTTTTGTGAGAGCTGTAATGGATGATACAGTCTGAGAGCAGAGCCTCTGTGGTCCTGTCACTGCTGGCTTGATACTCAGCAGTGCTCCCTTGAAGATGCTGGTAGGTCCAATTCTAGAGAGTAAAAAACCACAGAATGATTTGGGGTTGAAGGGATCTCAAAGATCATCCAGTTCCACCCCCGTCCATGGGCAGGGACACCTTGCACCAGACCAGGTTGCCCAGAGCCCCATTTAGGCTGGCCTCAAACACTTTCCACTCCTTGAGCTCCGTCAGGTTGCTGCCGTGACCACTGTTGCAGTGCCCATCAACCCTCTGAGTGGTATTTTCTTAATATCCCACTTTAATGTCCCCTGACACAACTTCAGGACATTCCTTCAGCTCCTGTCACTGATCACCAGAGAGAAGAGATCACTGAGAAAGCTGCAGACCGCAATGGGGCAGCATCAATCTTAAACAACCTGAAGACACCGATCTTAAGTCCCACCTGGACCACGATAATCCATGAAAAGAGCAAGGAAGCTCCTTTGCCCTGGTTCTCAATCAATGACACTGTGAGCAGCTACTGCACAATGCTTCTGCTGTCCCTGCCCAGGGAGGAGAGCTCAGAGCCCTGACAGGGAAGCACCAGGCCAATAATGAGTCCTACATTAAGCAATTAAATTCAACGAAATGTGAACAGTGATACTGAAATCACAGGGAGCCTCCTGCAAACATCAAAAGGAAGTTGCCATGAATGTGAAAGGCACCTCAGCCTCTCCACACAAAGGGAGGGATTGGTTTATTTTTAACGCAGCCTTGACAAAATGAATATATTGGAATCTCTAACTTCCACTGGCAACTGGCTCCTCCAACAGGGAGTTAAGAACCCCCTAAAGGCACATCCCATCGAGTTATATCTGACACTCAGGGAGAGGCAATGAGCCTTCAGCAGTCAGGCTGCAAAGCAAGATGAGCCTCATAAAAGGGGAACAGCCAGCTGTGTAGTTAGGGCTAATCCTAATTGGAACCTAACAGGAGAGGAATTCTTTGGCATTTGGATTTAAATAGGCTGTCCCCAAAAAATGTGTGGCGTGGTGTGGCAAAGCACCTAAAAAAGGGACAAAGAGAACTGTCATGTCTGAATGAAGAATTTTGAATTCAGTGCTTGACTTTCAGTGTTTTCTGGTCTTATTTTAAAATGAAACAATACCTGACACGTGGGGATTACCACTTTCCACATATATTCAACTTAAATTTAATCTGTTAAGAAAACATAATCACATGATTCAGCAACAAAGCAGGAGCGTGTTTTATGTGAAATGAGTATAAACTATGCAAAGATATAGAACTTTAAAAGGAGTAAAGTATTTAAAAATTAAACTGTTAGCAAAGATAAAAATTAATATTGCTTCTATAATTTATTTCAGCTCTCTTTTGTATATATTCTGGTGTGATGTAAACCTCACTCACCTAAGGAACATGACATTAGGCACAGGATGGTGAGTGGCCAGTGAACAATTATTTCTCCCTCTCATCTTTACCATGTGGTCACAGGTCTAATTTACTGCACACCACTCAAACCAAAAACGTAAATTTAATCTCCTCTTTGGGGGCATCCATGTCTCACTTAACCATTGCATATCAAGAACACCCCTTTTATGTAGGATCACCCTTTTTTGATCAGATTTTATGAATGAGGACCTGAAGTATAGAGATGTTTTTGTCAAAAGTGATTGGTGGCTGAATTATTGGATGCTGAATTATTCACGCTTACAGCCTGGTTTATTCTGAGAGCTGAGCCATAGGACAGCCTGTAGGTTCACAACAAATCTTATCAGCAGATGTGCATTCCCAGAAGCTTTGCAGGTACCCAAGTCTTTGGATGGCTGTTTCCCCGTGAGTGAAAGTCAAGGGAAGCATGGAAGAGGCATTGCCTTTGCCTGCGCTTCCTGAGAGCTTGTGGGAGGAAGACAGGAGCAACTAGATGGATCATGCAGGTGACATTTCTAAGGAATTTTAAATTTCTGAAGAATTTAGAAGTGTACATCCTTATGCTTATAGCAGACACAGGCAAATCCAGCCCTGTATCTATTTTTCAGATAAATGACCAAAGCAATATTCTGAGTGCCACTGCCAGTATCAGTCCCCTGTTTGAAAAATGGCTGCATTAGAATTTCTCAGCAAGGCATCTGAAGAATATTTTAGGGCTCTGGATAAAAAAGAGCAAAGTTTAATCAGTTTACCGACTTTGCATCACTGTATGAGGTGATCTGTGGTAATCAGCAAGCAAAAAATGACCCTCATTGAAATGGAGGCAGAGATGCACAGGATGTTTCAAGCATTTCTGGCATCGAGTCATTCTGGGTAAGCTCATTTAAATGGTTATGTGCCCCCTTATGGCCTCATCAATGAGGCTATTAAAGCTAAGGTTATTTCCAGCAATGGATACACTTGCACAGTGCAAACTTGGGAGAAGAAGAGAATAATAATAGTAATAAAAAAAAAAAAAAGTCATCAAAACAGAGAGAAAAAGAAGTAGAAAGAAAAAAATAGAACCAGGATTTTGACAAAGCCAATTCTTTCCTACTGCTGTCCAGAGATAACCAGTGATGGAATATCCACGATAAACCATGTGACAATGGAGATAAATCCTTGGGGAGCGGAAATTAAAGCTTGACATAAATGTAGGCAACTGCAGCATAAAAAGGTGGGAACACTGTGCTGTCTAATTATAGGATAAATACATGCAAAACAAATGGTACTAAAGCACATGGGTCACTGTCTTCAGCAGCTGTTGCAGTAGAATTTTGAGCTTTATATTATCCACTTTTGTGATGAAAAGGAAATTCTGTCATCTGCTCATCTTACCGCTCTTGGTGAGCCATTTGAATTCCTTGTGGCTCAAAATGCCTGCAAGTAGTCTTGAACTCTGTTTCACATTCTTAAACTCTGTTTTACATTCACCATCTGATACCCAAAACACTACAAAATTCCCCTGGGATGAAAGCCTGAGTATGTAATTCCCTAACTCAAGCAAAATTTTATTAACAACTCACTGTACCTGGAATGAGACATTGGTTATGGGAGTAGGAGTGTGGCAGAGTCCTTCTGGCCTCTGTTGAAACAGAAGTTATTGTTTCTAGGTTAAGAATTTCGCCTTTTCCAACTTCTTTGACCATTGAAATAGTTGAATTTTTAGTTTTTCCTTGTGCTGTGACTCCCATTCTGGTTTAGAATGATTTCATGTAATTTCTGAATCGCTCAGGCCTGCATCAAATCTGGTGAGAGCCAGGTATAAGGGTGAATGAAGAAAAACAATCCTTTAAAATAAGAATATATACAAACTTCCCAAGACTTCAAGGTAGAAAATGATCTTTAAGGCCATGGTGTTTGGCCGTAAAGAGCAGTTGGGATTCTGTGGAGAGAAGCTCCTGTCTGGCTGAGGTGCTGTGGTGAAGTAATTTGTCTGGTTTTGTTATAAATGTATCTCACCTCAGGACTTTCACCTCTCCCCTCTTCCTAGAAGGCTATTGATTTACTTCTGCTCTTACTCTTCAGCCCATAACCTCCTTGGCTTGAGTTAGGCTGGAATCACAGGAGAGGAGCATCCCTGAGCTCTGGTGCAGATATTTGGAATAAAATGCAGATTACTTTAAATACAAGATGAAAATACTTCCTCTCTCATCTTGACCAAACTGTGCTTTCACACTAATTTCTAATTCCCAAAGTAGGGGTTTAAAACTATTAACATTGAAAATTTGATATCCTCTCAATTTTTAAAAATATTTTGGGATGAAGTTTGATAGCATTGTTATCCACAACTCTAGAAATCGCTCTACTAAAACCTGAAATGCATCACAGGGCAGTGGGTTTCACAGTCCAGATGTGAGTTTATGTGTGGGATTTGTCAGTCATTTGGAATACAGCTTTTCAATTTATTCCTACTCCGTAATTCTGTATAATTCTGGACCAAGTCTGAGTTATAAATCGACTTTGGTAAAGTGTGACTATTTTACATGCTTTTAACTACATTACTGGGAGGTTTACATAATAAACCTCCCAATCTTTTCCTTTTGTTTGGGAGAATATTTTCCTCTTACCAGTCATTCCATTCTCACCATGTCTTCACCTCATTCTGGTTTGGACTCTAAATGTTTGACCTGCCACTTCTAATTTCATATTTGCCATTGTTGCAGATTCTCACCATATTCCAAAATCACTAAGGAAAATTAACTACATTAAATTTTAATGTTTCTTCCTATGAGTCAGTCCCTCAGTTTTGTTTCAGTACTTGTTGTCCTTGCTTTGACTTTTGTGCATCTACTTTTTGTAAAGAAAACTGATCTGAACTTTAAAATAAGTCCCTTGGGCTAGATGGTCATTGTAGGCTCATTCCTATTTTCTATTCTATTCTATTCTATTCTATTCTATTCTATTCTATTCTATTCTATTCCATTTTTTAGTATGTCATTATCTTTCCAAGTAAAACTTCTCTCTCAGTCTTGGATTGGCCTCACAAATAAAAGTTGGTCTGAAGTTTTTGCTGATGTGGAGCTGCAAAGCAGTCATGGAATGGCTGATTTGCTTTCTTAATTCTTAACAAATGAAAGGAATTTCTCCTTCTGACACTCACCTGTGTGTCCTGGCTTCAAGAACCAATGGCACAGTTCCTTCCTTTCTTTTTAACCTTTTGTGGTGCTCCAATGCCTTGAGTGGTGAGCACCACAACTTCAGCTGATTTGTAGTGCTCTGGGGTAATCTGTGGCCATTTGTCATTTCTGGACAGCTTTTCAACTGAGTAAAGTATTCAAAAGCAATCCTGAATCTTTCATATTTTTGGGAAGTTTGCTCAGGTCTGCGCTTGGTGCTTTAGGTGCCAAAGTACCTTGAAAAACTTTACCTTGAGCAGAATTTCTGCTGAAAACTGATGTGTTGGCTGGTACATAACCCATGGCTGAGTGCTCACAGCATATCAAGACAACTTCAAAAGCCCCAGCCCTGAAAAAAAAAAAAAAAAAAACCAAAACCAGCTGAAAGCAATTAGATGAAAGGAATTTCATAACTTTTCTATGACAACAACCTTTGGTATTCTTGGTACATTTTTATTTTGAGCAGTGAGTCACACAAATGCAGCAAGAAACAACAAAGAGGCCGTCAAGTTCCATTACTGTAGCTCGATGGTGGATGACAAGGGCATCTGGTTGATAGAACAGAACAGAAAATTGCACTTTGTCTGGCAATTAGGGGAACAAAACGGAAAAAAATTGTCACTGTCTTATTTCTGTTTAACTTCAAAAAGTACATATAATTCTGCCTGGGGAAGTTCTGTAGGTGGCTGCCTGCCTTGTAGTCCTGCTGAAGCACCAATTTGTGTTCGTAGTAGAGAAGTAAAATGGGCAATGAAATATTCATCTGATTAAATTTCTGTCTTTTTTTTGTTGTTGTTGTTTTCCTGTACTTAAAAAAAAAAAAAAGAAGAAAAAGAAAAAAAAGAAAAAAGTCCCATTGCTGACTGGTTTCAGCTTGGGTGTTGATGTAACCATTCATGACAGAATATTGTTTTTTAATGAACTTTGCAGCTGGTTCATGTTTGGTGCCAGAAGGACTGAGTGATGCTGCGGACACAAACAAACTCCTTTTTTTTTTTTTCCAGAGCTGAAATCAAAAGCTGAACTTGTATGTATCTTCTAAAAGATCTAAAACAACCCAGAGATCCCTGTCCTGTGCTCCACTAAGGCAGATCACAGTACCTGCAGCTACCAGAATAGGGATAAAAAAGATAGTAATTTTTCCCATCTTTACAAGATTAGTGGCTCAATAGTCAAAAGGGAATTTGAATGAGTTATGCCAAAAAATTTAATTTCAAGCTGTAAATAATGTTTTTTGTTTTCTCTTTTTTCTTGATTTTTTTTTTGTGATTTTGAAAAAAATGTGACTTCTCTGAACACAAACCAAATCCACCCCATTACCAATTGGATGTAATATTAAAATCCAAGGAGTTTTATTTATTCCCACAAAGGGTGTTGAATTCCAAGGTCTTGCTCACTGTGCCAAGGTGGAGGTCACAGAGAGCACAGTCTGCTATGATGAAGCTACACAGAGCAGTAGCAGCAGCAGAACTGGGTGAATTGGGACCCAAATTACGTAGATTATACATTTCCTGTACTTTTTCAGGTTTCTAATTCCGTTATTAAAATGTTCACTTAATTGTTCCTAATGACTTCATACTTAACAAGCCACTGTTAAACAGAAAATTAGACAGTCTGTTCTCTCCGCCTTCCAAATGTCTTATGAAAAGAAGAGGAAAACACCCCACAATTTGCATTTATTTATAGCCTTTAAGGAAACCCAGCGAGTCACATCACATCTTCATCCAGCAGGATTTGAAGGTTTTCCATTAGGATAAAAGACATTTTCAGGTTCTTCACTGAGAGGGAGGTGAGTTGCTGGACTCAGCAGGGTCATGGTCCTGGCACCAAGTCTGTCAGAGTTCAAGGATGGTGTGGAGAAAGCTTTTATTCAGATGGTTTAGTTTTAGTATGAGTTTCTTCCAACTTGAGATAGTCCATGATTCTAAATCAATTCTGGGGTCAGTACCTCTTGGCAGAACGTCACTAAAGCTTTTTGATCATTCTAAGTGCTCCCTATTGTATAACACTTAAGTGAGACCTGGACTTTCCAGTTTGTCACTTCAGTTTCCATGAGATCCTTCTGCATTTTGTTGTCCATCCCTAAAACAAGAGTAGCAAGATAGGGAGTTCAGTGTCTCAGAGATAAGGCAAGAGCCCAACTTCCCAGTGAGTTTTTGTTTATGTTTGGACATGGCTTGTATAATTTGTAGAATGTGTGATTTCAAACTGAGAGACAGTAGGTTTGGATTAAATAGGGGGAAAAATTCTTTACTCAGAGGGTGGTGAGGCCCTGGCACATATCACCCAGAGAAGCTGTGGCTGCCCCATCCCTGGAAGTGTCCAAGACAAGGTTAGATGGGGCTTGGAGCATCCTGGGATAGTGGAAGGTGTCCCTGTCCATAGCAGGGGATGGAAAGAGATGATCCTTAAGGTCCCTTCCAACCCAAACCATTCTGATTCTTGTATTCTGTGAACATAGTTCATATTTAGAGTCCATGGGTTAAAAAATGCAAGGGTTCAAGGCTTCCTGGTACAGTGTGAGCAGGGCTAGAAAGCAAGAGAAAATAGCAGAACCAGGACTGTTACCTTTTAATGAACTGTCACCTCCACAAAGGTACTCCTAGCATGTGACACCAGGGCCTGTGACAGAGGTTTTCCTTTCCCCAGATATGATATGATATGAAGGAACTGCAGTAGAAGACTTTTAAATGCAAATAAGAGAAGGGAAATGGCATATGGCAGAAGGAGATGGGTGTGCCGGTGATGGAATATTTAGGGTTTTTTTCCTAGAATCTTTTATGTTGAAATGTGATGTTCTGCTGATGTTGAGGGTAGCCCGTGTGGTTCTGAATTTTTCAAGGGATAATTTGCTTCAGCAAACTGTCCTTTTTTCTCTCTTCCTTTACCATAAGAAGTGTGATTTTATAGAGTATGGAAACCCCTCTCTTCAATTTAAAAACAGATTCTACCAAGTGTAGATCTTTCACTGGCAGTGCTTTAAAACAAAACAAGCAAGCAAACAAACAAGAATCCAAAGAGAAAATCATTAAGCAAAAAGATTGGCATTAATAAGAATTTCTGTCCTCCTGATTGCAAAGTTTAGAAAATGAGAATCCACAAAATTACACAAACATGTTTTGCATTTCCAGAGCCAATTAGTGTATACTGGAGGGGAGAAAATTACACCAACTTCTAAACAGAAATGTTAATTGTCAGCCTTTGTTTTTCAAGGCAGTAAGCGTACCTTGGCATTTCTGCCTTCTCAATTCCTGCATAGGGAAAGAGAAAGAAATCTATTTCCCCATTCATTTAAATTCCTTTATTAAGACATCCTCTGTAATGATTACCCCCCCACAAAAAAAAATAGCCCGAGCTACAAATTATATTTATGTGTGTTTTGATTTCAAAGTCTGTATGTAGTGAGTCAGAATTCCTCAAGTTTCCAAAACACATACATAAAACACATAAAGTTGTTGTTTTATGTTAAAGGATTATGTTAAAGCCTTTGTATGGTTTTCTGGACTATACTTCAAAGTGTTTTGGAGGTGATATTTTGAATTTGGCTTTTTCTTTACTGGATTTGGGGTTGCTATGTGTCCTTTTTTAATTAACTGGAAGAAACCTCAAGCCTGGAGCATATAATTTTGTCAATGAGGTTTGCAGAGATTCCCATGAGACATATTTTCTCACATTTTCAGTTATCCCAAATTAATAGTCTATGTAAAAATGTTTCTTCAACAGGATTTC
Organism: Vidua chalybeata; assembly: GCF_026979565.1. Taxonomy (NCBI): domain Eukaryota; kingdom Metazoa; phylum Chordata; class Aves; order Passeriformes; family Viduidae; genus Vidua; species Vidua chalybeata. Next base: position 150,038,045 of record NC_071530.1, on the reverse strand, counting down.
TATACCATAGAGACACAAACCATGAATATCTATGAAATTTCAACAAATAGAACTTAAGTTTATGTAAAGAATAGGACACCTCCTTTGCCATGCCATTTGAATATTGCATTCTGTCTTAGATGGTTTCAGGACACTGAACTTCATTTCCAAGAAATATTCTGAACACCTAGAATAAATCATAGAATCACAGAATCATTACATTTGGAAAAACCCTCAAAGGTCATCAGGTCCAACCTCTGACTGGATCCCATCGTGCCCAATAAACCACATCACATGTGCCACATCTTTTAAATACTTCAGGGATGGTGACTCCACCACTTCCCTGGGCAGCCTGTTCCAACGTTTAACCAATCTTTCAGTCAAGAAATTTTTCCAAATATCCAACCTGAATCTCCTGTGGCACAACTTGAGGCCTTTTCCCCTTGTCTAATCAATTATTAAGGTTTATCTCCTGCCTTTTGCCTTCAAATAATGTATGGCACTAAATATACTTAGAAGTTTTTTTGTTTGTTTTGGTTTATATAAAAATGATCATTTTTAGTCAGTAAGTGCAAAGAGTTTCTGCATGGATTTCAACTGCTTATTTTGTAATCATACAGATTTTTCCTCCTAAAAAGAACAGTCCTGATGCATTTGTATTCTTGGATTTCTTTGATATTTTTCTCCTTCCTCATAGAAATATAACACCACTGCAAAGCACAGCTCTGAGAGTACCTCAGAGATCTGAATATTTGCTAAAATATAACTGAAATGATGAAATATCAGAAATTTGTGAATTCTTTTTTTAATGCTTTCCTTTGGGCATCAACCAATTTCAGATAGAGAAAGACAAATACCACCATAATAATAAACAAAATCCCTACATAAGCAGAATTTTCATAACAAACAATCAGATGGCTCCCAAGTCATTAAAAAGGTTATTACATTTGAAAGTAAAGGAAATATGTTTCTGTTTTCCCAAAGCATTTCTTTCATGTGAGGGCAAATATTTTCTGTCAGCATTTTGAAACTTTTTCATGATACACTATTTACATTTATCACTGTTATCCTTGCATCTTTTTTTTTACTCACAGAAGAAATGTGAAATGAGGCTCATGAAAACTTTTGTCTTTGAATAAAGTGTTGATGGTTTTAAATGATTGAAAGACATGGATTTATAGAAAGTACTGTATCCACATCTACATTTTAAAAGGCCAAATTAATCCTACTTGTAATTAAATCAAGGCTTAGGCTCTGCATCAAATGTTGCAGTACACTTCTCTTGGATGGATGGATGAATGGATGGATGGATGGATGGATGGATGGATGGATGTGACCCAAGTTTTTTTATTTATAATGTCTCTGTGCTGACTTTTAAACATTGCTATAAAACAACAGAAGTAATTTCAAACACTTTAGAAAGCAAATATTAGACTCCCCAGGCCTAATTCTCATTAACTTTAATGCCAATTTACACCACTCTTGCAGTGCACTGGGGCCATAAACTGAATTACATTAAGCATAAAATGTTTCTAATGTGAGAACCAGACCCAGTGTGTTTGCAGCAGTTTTACAACCAACTTCCCAAAGATGGTACAACTCTTTCCAGTTTCCTAACAGAAGGCTCATCATGGCTGTTTTCTCACTTTCAAGTTGGAAGAGCTTCTTCCTTTCAGTTTACAGTTTTGGATTAGCTAGAAAAGTTTAAAAAAAATTCCCTCTCTCCCCCCCCAAAAAAAAAAAAAAAATCCCAAACAAAAGCATTGCTGAAACTCTGTTATTGACTGCATGAACCCCGTGCTGGACTTAGAATATCCCACTCCTGTGTACAGCTGATCCATGACAATTACTTCTCAATTATTGGTAAAACCTGACCAAAACAAGCCTGGCCATATAGGAAGAAATAATAATAATAAAAAACTCTAAACATTTAAACCAGGTAATTCCAGTCAAAAGTCTCAAGAGTGTTAAATAAAAGGAAAATTTAATATAAGAATTGATAATGTTCTAAGAATAAAATTTGATGTCATGGCTGGCATGACCTACTAAGCCCATCAAAAAACTTCCAATGTGGCAGCCATGAGTAGATCTAATTTTCTCACACAGGCATTCAAATCTGACATAGATCTACAGATAGCTTGGGAAATACAAGTTGAAATACACATAAACATTTAACACATTTCCGTTTATTATGTATTGTAGTTAAAATTCAGTTGAATACAATATGAAATCTGTGCTTTATTGGGAACATCCAGTTCTGTCTTTTTAAAATACTGAACTATTGCAGAGAGTGATGAATAATAATGAAAATAAAAACTCTACATTAATTATAATTTTATTCATAAGGAATTCAGATGGAGGATTAAAATAACAAGAGATTTTCTCAATAAAGGAATTAATGCTCTGAGAACACATTCACAGAACATTGTTTTTTATAGTACACCAATGGACACTATAGAAAAATGGACCAGTAGAACAAATAGAGGAAAATCACTGATTAAATAAATTTTTAATACATTTCATGGATTCACAGCTTTTGTAGAGCAAGGTAACACACAGAGTTGTTTTATCAAAAGCACACATTAGACACTTTGCATGTTGCAGAAGGAAAACTGAGCTGCTGCAGGTGCTTAACCCTGGGTGATGCAGTCCCAGAACTGATGCAGGAATATCAGCAGACAGAATTATCTGCAGTACCACATGGAATGATGCAGCCACTCTGCATCAGAGCTCCCTAGAATGGGGTTCTATCAATCCCCAGAGGGTAAAAACTTGCCACAGGCCTTTTGGGACAAATTAAACTTACCCTGTGAAGTGGAAACCAAATGCATATGATGGAAATATAGTCAAGGAAAGACAGGAAGGTGTGACAGGCATCACACAATGTTTTGGGTGAGGCAACAAAGCTATGGAATGGCAGCCATCCAGACAGATTTGGGAAACATTAAACCATGTAGCAACCACAGTGTAAATGGAATAATAATCCTTTAGCCCTGTGGTCCCTTTGGCTGATAATCTTATTTGTTGAATGCAATTGCTGCAATTAAAACCACAGTCTTACCAGATCACACGGAATCCCAGAATGGGTCAGGCTGGAAGGGACCACAGTGGGACATCTGGTGCAACCTCCCTGTTCCAGCAGGGTCATCCCAGAGCACATGGCACAGGATTGTGTCCAGGGGGTTCTGGAATATCTCCAGTGAGGGAGACTCCCACCCTCTCTGGTCTCTGCTCAGGGCTTGGTCATTGCCCAGGGAAGAAGTTCTGCCTCATGTCCAGGTGGAATTTCCTGGGATCAGTTCCTGCCTGTTCCTCTTGTGCCATTGCTGGGCCCCCCAGAGCAGAGCCTGGGCCCTGCTCTGAGCCCTCCCTACTGACAGGGACACAGAGAGATGAGCTCCCCTCTCAGCTGTCTCTTCTCAAGCTTCAACAGCCCCAGCTCCCTCAACCTTTCCTTATCAGGGATGCTCCAGTCCCAAATCATCTTTATAACCCTTTCCTGGACCTGTTCCAGGAGCTCCATGTCCCTCTTGTCCTGAGGAGCCCAGAGTTGGACACAGCACTCCAGATGTGCCTCACCAGGGCTGAGCAGAGGAGCAGGATCACCTCCCTCAGTCTGCTGGCCATGCTCTTCTTGATGCATCCCAGGATCCCATTGGCCTTGGCCACAAGATCAGGACTTATCTGAAAGCCAAATGTTTCAATAAATTAGTTATTTTCAAATAGGCTTCCCATTTCTAACTCTTTTCTTGGATTCTCTTTGCCCTGTTTCCTCAGCAACATGCTCTGCACTGACTTTCCCTTCTGAGGTCTTCTAGTAATTTTCTGATACAGCCCCAACTTGTTGAGACTTTAATATACAGAGGCACAGGTACAGCAGAGGAAACACTATAAAATCTTCAATCCTACTCCTAAACTCATGCAAGTATTTTTTGGGCCAGCAGGCTCTGAAATCAGCCGTGGTATTTGTGCTGCAAGGACAATGCCTTGCATGGTAAATCTGCTGTGAAATGGTTTGTGATCAGCGAGTCTGATTCCAAGGGGTTGGAAACAACAGAAGCTCCTTCTAGGAAAGAAACAAGACCTCAAGCTGTTTTGAGCAGAAGTGGAAGAGTTCAATAAGAATTCATCACTTGAACTTTGCCTTTTTCTTTATTCTCTTTCTTTACATTTCCTTTCATTCTGCCCTCTGTTCCAACCCCAGTAGCTTGCTCCCATCTGTTAAAATATAAAAAGGGCTCCCTCTGCTAGTGCCTATTAAAGTGCCATATGGCTGAGGTATAGCCGGAGGTGCTGAGCATCACAGAGTGCTGCTCTGCAGAATAAAGATTCCTGCACTTGAGGTTTAATTAGGTAAGTGCTTTTTAAGTAGCATTTCTGTTTCCCCTTAAAATATTTACTACTCCTTACCAAAGAACAAAGATGAAGCTGGTCTAAATCACAGCCTGACAGGTTTCAATGAGTGTTCCCCTCCTTCTCATAATGATTCACTTCTCCTTCATCCTCAGAGTTGGGGATAACAGGCAAAGCGGTCTCCCAAATGTTTGTGATCCCTCCTACTGTGGAGGAATCTTTCCAACTTCATTGCTGCTGCTGCAGACAACGGTGTGCTCTGGGCTCCACCTGCTGCAGAGGAGGAGGGAGTTCTTTATTCCAGCTTTATTGAGGGGGGAAATATAGAGAGGAATAGTGTGCTTTGAGGCATCACTTTGAGTGATGGGTTGGGATGTGGTGCTGCAGGAATCAGCCACCTCCAAAGAAGGAATTCCAAACTAGGAACCCAGTGCAGTGAAGACAAAAAACATCTAAAGAAACACTTGGCAAGGTGTACTTTGAGTTTATTCTGATTCTTCCAGCTGCTGCCAGCTGCAGGTGAAGAACAGTAAATATTATGCCTTTGGTTTTTTAGTTTCATTGTTTGCTTGGTTTTTCAGTGTTGCTGTTATTCTTGTTAAGAGGAAAGTTCAGTATCTGAGGGGAAAGGATCTCCATTTGCTTGGTGTGTATGAGGTGTAAGCTTTTGTTTAAACCTGTTAAATATGATGTGCAGTAAAAGCCCTCTGAAAAAGTCCATGGGCAGTCCCAATATTCATTGCTAAATACCATTGCCTTGGAGATCTTGGTTGTGCTGGACAGAGAAGGCTGTGCATCAACTACCAAAATTCTGCTTTTCAAACAACTACAGAGACATAAAGAAGACTCAAAAATCTCTATCCATTCCATGGATACACAGTAACTCCCTGGAGTTTCCTATCTTGTATTTTGTCTGCACTAGTTTTTCATTTTTATGTTAAGCATGTCAAACACCTCAGTCACTGTAGTATCCAAGTTATGTTAAAATATCAAAACAAATATCCTTTTTTTTTTTTTAAGGCTTTTTTGATACCTAAAAGCTTTCTCTGTGTCTACTGGAGCCCTTAAATACTTCATCTCCCCTCTTTTCTCTCTTAATCCCTTATAGCACTACATGCTAAGGAGTAAATATAATCTTAATCATTTCTGCTCCCAGAAATGGAACCAGAGGCACGATGCAGAATATATAATGTATAGCTGACTCTTCAGTGACTACTCATTATTATCTTCCCAACAAAGAAACTCCTGTTTCTTTCCAAAAGAAAATGGAGACACTTCTGGAACTCTACATAATCCCTTTAGTGCTGCTCTTCCCAGCAGTGATAATAAACAGGGAGGAGTTAAATGGGTGCAGCACCCTCATAAATCTGACACAGCTGATTTTGGGAATGTTAGGACACCCAGCCTGGCCAACACAGAATAATATTTCACCCCTTCACTGTCTCCAGCAGTACCCATGAACAGGCACTCAAGGAAGAGTAATAACAAATTATGTACATAAAACATTCCCTGGGCACTGTCCAAGCTTCTGATTATTTCCTGCTCAGGGAGTTCTGACATTGTTTCTTGCTTAGTAACTCAGAGATCTTTCTTTGAAATATTTTTCTATTCTTCCCTTCAACCTGGGTTTTATTTTATTCATTTTTTGTTGAGTATGGCAGGAGAACAGACATATTGGAGAATAGGATTGCTCTTCTGTGCAGAAAGAACAATATGGGGAAAACAAGATGGGAATTGTATCCATGCAGTAACTAAAGAATTTATAAGGCTTTAATTAGATGGGTCCCAGTAAGAGCTAACATGAGAGTTGATACTTATTCTTATTTCCAATAGTGCTACCCAAGAAAATGAAGATAATCTGGATTGCAACACTCGTTTATCTGGTCACTGAAAATTTATTTATAGAAAAAATATACAAGGCAAACCATAAAAACCTATGAATAGAACAAAGTAGTACAGAAATATTTGTTTCGGAATTAGAATATTTAAAAAAAGAAAGATGAGATTACTGTCACTGAAGTTTAGACAACTAAACCTGAACTTGTTACTTGATGATCCCTTTCAGGCTAATGCATACATTTTTTTTTTCTTTTAGCTATTGAATAGATTGGTTAAAGATGTCCTCTCTCCTCTCTAAAGAGAAATGAGGGTGATTTGTGTTGATCTGGAACATTTGAATTTGAATGAAAAGAATCTCATCCATAATATTCCATATTGACTAATCTGGAGCAGTAGAAAAGGGAATAAACATCCACTAGGCAGGATATTTCGCCCACCTACACTGGAAGGATGGTGGAAGAGATCAAAAGGAAAGTCAACTCAGATATTTTTACCCTTATTTATGAACAGCCCACTAAGGTCCAAATAAGGAAGTGTCCAAAAGATTTACCAAGGTTGTCTACAAATATCAGAGTGAAATCCCTGACATATGTGCGTTTTCCTGCCATAAGCAGGGATCAGCTGCATTAGTCTCCCTAGTGTCTACTAAAATATCTCTTTTCTGATGGGATTAGGGTTTGCATTAATCCAGTACTGACTGCTAGAGTGTAAGCAAAGCAAACATGTGAAGCTTCCTTCCATCCTGTGCCTCAGCCCTGGCACCATCTGTAGGAATAACACCAGCATATGTATGTAAAACCAGCATCACCCAGAGTTAACAACAGCTAGAGCCCAGATGGATGAAAAAAATGCATTATATTTACATCTCTAGAATTTATTAGTTCTTTTTTAATTAGCTCTCTATGCAGCAATTTATTTCCAGTGCTGTTCTTAATGAAAACGTTATTAAGTTGCAGTTCTATTTCCAGTGTTCAGAGTTTTGTCCATTCTATCTCTGTCCTCACTGACTAAAACCAGTTTTGTTTCCTTCATAGTTAAATAGCCTTTAAAAAAATTATCTGAGGAAGGTACTTCTTGTGTTTAAATATGCATTGCTGCTGCTCTGAAAACACCCATCAGTGTGTGAGACAGCAACTCTTGCTGTGGAAGTGTTTTTCTTTCCTGACAGGGAACATTTTCAGCTCTCATTTTCCCTAGTTCTGCACAAACCAAGTTATTCTGCCACCAGCTCCCTTTCTGCAGAACTGGAGCATACAGTTCCTGCTCCCTTAGCTGGAATAGTTTAATGCCAACCATTTTGTGTGTCTTCTGTGGGCTTTTTTAAGGTTTATTTCCAGTAACACATGAATGAGAATTTAAGGGTTTCTGTCACCTTTTACAGCTGTGATTTGCTTGCTCTGTAGTTAAAAGCAGCTGCAAGGTGAAAGCCTGGTATTTCCCCATGACAGGTTCTCAGGGATGGTGGAACAGTAACGAGGCACTGGGTGGGCACTGAGAGATTTGCAGCCTTGGCTGTGTACTCCAGTGCTTAAGCATCCATCTCCTTCAATCTGTCCTGCAACCAGACACATTTTAACATAAGTCAGCATTTTTCCTCCTGATACTTAATCCAAGATGAAAGTCAAATGCCAGTAACTCTGCTTTTTCCCAAAAAAAAAAAAACCCAAGATTTGCCACACTGGTGCAAATGGATGAGTTGCCAGGTCTGCTATCTCATCTCTCTTAGTGTCTCTGCTGGCCAGTGTTTTATGTCTCTCGTTTTCACATTATCCTGAGTGCTTCCCAGAATAATTCCACATATTCATGAAGCTGCTTTCTCTCTCCTTCCTCCCTCCACACTGCAGGAGTTGCCAAATGTGAGTCAGGGGACTCTGTCCTGCTAGGGAAAGGCAGTGGCTACTCAGAAGAGATGTGGCCTCTTTCACAGAACCACCTTGCAGCTGAGCAAAGTTACTGCAGCTTAAATTGCAACGTGAACCCATGGATGAAGAACAGCCAATGGTATTTTCTTGGTCATTCAGTCATTTAGATTTAGATCACACATTGCTGGAAATTTTAACCTTCTTGTCAAGGCAACAAAGCAAAATCACAGCCATCCTCTGTAACTCGAGCCTCACTCTTCTGAGTTTCAGTCCTCAGAAAAAGATGATTTCAGATAAATTTATTTAGTTTGTTATTGAGATGTTGTGAAGGAAATCCCAAATTACAAGGATGGTTTTTTTGAGAAATAGAATCAAAGAATTGTTGTGGTTCCAAAACACCTCTAAGGTCATTGAGTTCAACTGTCCTACCACCACCACCAAGTTCACCACTGAACCAAGTCCTCAGGTGCAGATCCACACATTTTTTTTCCACTTCCAGGGATGGTGACTCTACCACTTCCATGGGCAGCTGTTCCATCGCTTTACAACCATTTCCATGAAAGAAATCCTCTTAATATCAACTCTAAATCTTCTCTGGCACAACTTGAGACCTTTTCCTCTTCTCCTGTCTTTTGTTACCTGGGAGAAGAGACTGACACCCACCTCACTATTACTTCCTTTCAGGTAGTTGTAGAAAGCAATAAGGTCACCCCTCAGCATCCTTTTCCCCCAGGCTAAACAGGGTGACAACGCTTCTACAAGAAAAGTAATATTAAAAGAAAATGAGTACACATTTCTTTGGAGGAAGCATCTCCTGTGACTTGTGACCATGAGAAGAAGCAAGGCCTTATTATTATGTGGGTTTGATTATTTCTCTTTCCTGTATTGCTATAGTGCAGGGATGAAGTTTGTGCTTCAGGCAGCTCCTGAGGTTTCCTGTCAGAACCTTCTGGGACAACTTGTTAGAACCCAAATTTTAAACCTCACACAACCTCAAAAAATGCATTCAGTGCTTATCTCAACTGTATCACACACAAAAAAAGAAAGTTGCTGGAGGTTGAAAAAGAACTTTTTCTTGGATTAAACATTGTCATGTTAAAGAGCTATGCAATGACTTTTCAATCATACCGAACTCTGCCACACACAGCGGGCTATGAGAGAAAAAATGAGGTCAGCTCACTCATAAATAGATTTTCCCCTTGTTTTAATGTGATAAGACAATGCTGCTGAGATTCGCTCTTCACTTGCCATTTAATCAGAGCTGAGTTTGCAATGTCATTACCCGATGTTTCACATATTCAACACCAGGTAATTTAAAAATCTTTATGCAAATGGCACTGCTACTTCTATAACAGCATTTGTTTTTAACAGGTTGGGCAAAATTACTCTAATTCATTACGTGTCACCTCCCAGGCTCTGGGCATTCCACCTTTGTGAAATGAATTTTCTCATGATCCCTGAAGTTCAGCTAGCAATATTCTCTTCTGAAATGTGATATCACCCATTGTATGTCTTGCCATTATTATATCATCTTCTGCAGCTTTGCCTCCCAGGTGCAAATTCTGCACTGCTGCAGACCTTTTTTACATGTTTATATGAGTACCAGTTGCACGCTTCTTAAAAGCTTTGCCATGTACTGTGCACTGCTAAGACAAATCTTTAGGGGTCAGACAGAAATGCACAGGGTAAATTCCTACTGGGCACATGACTAAACATGAAGATGGAAAAGGTTTGGGATCTCTTTTAGTGAATCCCAGGGAACTGACTTGGATAACCAGCACCTTTCTTGGACCCCCAAACTGTGCCTGGACTGTGGGACTGGGATTTGTTGCTGAGGTTTTGTTTTGTTCCCAGTATCATCTAATTCCTTGATTTAATTTTGCTTTAGGGTTAACCCATACTCTCCACAAAACACACCTATGCTCTTGTGGTGGTCCCTGACAGATACCCATGTGCTTGCATTAATATCTTTATCTAAAACTCCCATTTTAACAATGAGCTGCAGCTGCCAAATTTGAAGAACTTCGTATCAGGGACAAAAATACTCTAGACTTCCAAAGGACCTGGATTTCTACTGGGCCGTCTTTCTAAACGGAAAAAGAAATTATTTCAGTGAAGTTGAATCAAAGGTGGTTTCTGGGAACCATTGATGCCATTAAGAGAATGCACAGGGGAAATAAAAGTGTAAGTGAATATTAAGCTATATTGCACGGGGTATATCATCACCCTGCCATCTCATTTTTTTTTTCTGACAGAAGACTCCCGGGTTATTAGGCCTGTCCTATTTTAAGAAGCTGCTGTTAGAACTCCAGGATAAGCAGAAATGACCAGTGTGGCTAAATAACAACAGAAGCTTTCCTGCTGTGGGCAGTCATGCACTGTAGAAATTCTGTAATGAAAAGTGGACATCATTTACTTCCCTAGAAAATTAGTGGGAAGGATTCTTTAAAGAGATGAACTTTAACTGATGAAACAACAGTCTTTACTGAAGGCAAAATCTCATCATCTTGTACTACACTTGAAAAAAGGCCCAGCTAAAGGCCTGGAAGGTTTACAATGTCTAAAATGTAATTCTGAGACTAATCTGCTATCTGATTAGCTTCAGCTTCAAAGAGGCAGGCAACACCACAGGTTTTCTAAGTATTGTGACCTTTTTCTTCCTTTCCTTGTCTTTTTTTTTTTTTTTTTCTTTTCTGTCCTGAAAATACATCATTAAAATTTATGTATTAAAAAAAGCCATTATATCAAGCCCATTCTGAAACCTTCATCAAAGTGATCAGAAAGGGTTTTCAGCGGCCATTCCCTGCCACCACAGATGGAAGAGCTTCATTTCCCCAACTGCAGAGAAGGGTTATCTCACTTAAGATAAATTTGATGTTGATGTTCAAAGCTGGTGATCTGTTGAATCCTAAACACAGAAGCAAAGTATATTTACCATATTGTCAGGAAATGAAAATCAGAATATTACCAGCTACAAGGAACTAGAGCCAGAAAAATGTAAACAACCATAGATTTCCTGCTTTCCCTTTAATACTCCCTTAGGGGTTTCAGAAATAGAAAATTTAGATCCTCATGTTACAAGATGCTGTCTCCACTATCAGCCTCACAGATTAATTTAGGTTCTACATTCACATCATGAATGAGATGATGTCACAGGATTTCAGCTCTGTGATATTTGGAAGCTACTTTGCAATGTACATCTGAAACTATAAAGCATGCAACAGTTTCAGAGGAAAGCAGATAAAGTGTGTTGTGACATGGATTTAATTAGTGTAAATTTGCATATGGGAAGGTTTCAGTTTAAAAACATCAAAAGACAGTAGTGCCTTGGAAACAGGTTCACCAGAACACTGTAAATAAAAATCAAAATAAGAGAAAACAAAACTGAATTAAACAAAAAAATGGCAAAATCAAGTCAAGGGCTTAACATTTCCTTCCTGTGCGCTGCAATTCAAGATATCTGTGCTGAGGGTCCAGCACTGGCACAGGCTCCCTCCCTGCCTGATAAAGTCAGTGAGAGTGTTTGCATGGACGTTAATGAGATTTGGATCATCTCTCTCCTTTCACTGAGGCAGAATTCCACTTGGTAATTTCGTGGGCCACCTTCAGTCATCTCAATCAGCTTCTAATGATTGTTATTGTTTCACACTTTCAAAGAAGCATTCAACCACCCAAAAGCTCTGCACATATAATGGTCATCTACTATTAATAATAGACTGTGATTTATCTGGGTGAGCCTTCTCCAACAGAGAAGTTCATTCAGATTTGTATCTATGAGAAAGTCTTAAATCCATATAAATTTGCAAGTGTCAAAGGTTATATTATCACAGCTTATTTACACAGTGTGATAAACATCCTCATATTTGCCCAGACAGACATGTCACTTGATTTGAAACAACAGCAGGTAGGGACAAATTATTATTTATTACTCTGAATAATTTATCTTCCTATGAGATAATGTCTTTAATTCACAGCCAGAACAGCCCAGACTAAGTAAACGAGGAGAGTCTACACTGTAAACCTCAAAGAGGGGAAAGATTCTTCTCTGAGCTAAGGAGGGCTGGAGGATGGATCCTTACCTCAGGTTCTTGTTGCAGCTTAGAGCTACCACACAGCTGGAGCAGCTCCTTACACTCTGTTATTACAGTTCTCAGTAAAGAGATCTGTCAGCTTGCAGAAGCATAATTTTAGCACTCTTGATAGCAGCAGGGTCCTTTTTTTTATTTGCCCTCTCTCTTTATGCATGGAGGAAAAAAAATAAAGATAAATATATCTGTTTCCATTTAATGATTATGAAAATAATCACAGAAATGTAGACAGAAAAAGCCTCAAGTCAGGCACGTTTATACTTGCAAAGTTCCCAAGACATTAAAGAAAACCTAAGATATATTCCAGCATAATTTTAATTTATTTCTTTCTAAAGATTGTTATTCTAAAGATTGTCTATTTGTATAGCAACTAAGACAAGACTGTATAGTCCGTGAGCAGAACTGCTAAACTCAGCATAACTATTACTATCCAAAAAGTAAAAAAACACCTTTAATCAAAACCTAAGAGTATGACAGAACTCAAACTCTCTCAGTAACTCTAATTCATTAATTCATTTTTATCCTCAAGCAAACCTGAAACATACCTGAAGTCCATTGGGTTTTTGGCCCAAAAATATCTCTTAGCCAGTTTGTGTCTGGAGAATCTCTCTTGTTGCACTCCAAGCCTGTAGATTACCTACTTCTCATTCAAATGGCTTTTGCATTTTAAATATTTAAATTTAAATAAATATTTTCCCTGCCTGCAAATCAAAATTCAGAATCCCCAGTAGCTGCAGAACCTGCAAAGAGAAGTGGCCTGTGCTGGACATAGGGTTTGGTTTCATGTCCAACCCATGATGCTCTTCATCCCAGTGCTTGGAGAATTCTGTCCAAGCTCCTGAGGATCTGACTGTGCTCTTTTTCTCCTGGACACAGGCACGTGTGTGCCTACACAGGAGCTCTCTGACATGTGAGGAGAGGCTGAGAGAGCTGGGATTGCAGCCTGGGGAAAGGAAGGCTCTGGGGGACCTTTCTCATCTATAAATACCAGAGGCAGGGGGATAAAGAAAGTAGAAGCAGGCACTTCTCAGTGGTTTCTACTGACAGGTCAGAAGGCAGTGATCACAACCTGAAAAATATGAAAATTTTTCTGAGCATAGGAAAACACTTTTTTTTTTCTTAATATAAAACTGACCAAATGGGGAAACAGGTTGCTGAGAGTTGTGGAGCCTCCAGCATTGGAACTATTCAAAATCCAACTGGACACAGCCCTGCTCACCCTGCTTCATCTCCAGAATCTCTGTGAATTTCTGTGATTCTGTAACTTGAACAAGTGGTCCATGTTGTTGACTGGCACCTGCAGAAATATGATAGGATTCTATAATGCCATAAAATAGTTTGGGTTGGAAGAGACCTTCAAGGTTCACCTTAGAGCCTTTCATCTTTAAAAAGTGCTGTGAAATATTAAATAAACAGAAAAGTGAGAATAGTTCCCAAGTGGAAGGAACAATTAAATGATTAGTGGTGTCCATCCCCTTTCCAGAGCTTTTTTACTTGTGTGAGTGACTTGAGCAACTCCTCTTGTGACATTAAAAGGACTTTGGCTGCTGAAATTGTGCATCTAAATTTAGATGTCAACAGTGAACCTTTCTGCATCTGAGAAAGTCATCCTGAAGATCCCTTTGCAGTTAATGTGAGTCAATACCAGGCAGTGAAATTTAGGTCAATATGGAGTTGATTACTTTATTCAAATTATCCCCACCCTAAAAACCCTAAAAATCTTTGGTTGTATTGATTAGATCTGTAATTACTGTAATAGGAGACTGGGAGTCATTCTACTCAGATGGAGGTGCTTAGACCTTAAATTAGCTGGGATGAATGTCATCTTCAGAAAGGTACCCTTCCATTAGGGTTTTTCTATTGCCTCTTTGAAGTGTTTATGTGAATACAATGCAGGAACTCTCATCTCAGCTTTGTATCTGCAGCACAGCACATAATGGACATCTGGTTTCAAAAATATTATCTGAACAACCTTAAAATGAGCAGTTTAAAAATTAGCATAAATGAAAATATGTTTCTGTCTGTATTTGGCTGCTTTGTGTCTGATCATAACACTTTGTTGGTTTGCAGTAAAGCATAATTAAAACAGTGTTTCTGAGGCTTTCACCTGTATTAAAAAGAATTAGAAAAAAGAAAAGAAGTTATTAGCAGTTATGTCTTCAGTAATAATAATGACAAACCAGTTTTTCATTCCTCTCCTCACCCTGGATAGCAAGTTTAACTAGATTTTCTTAGACTGCATGTGTACACAAACATAGTCACTGAGGAAGTAGAGGTAGAATAAACACAAACACTACAAAAGCCTGCTGATATATTTCATAGTGATGCTTCCTACAAACACTCGGGGCTGTTTCATAGGTGGTGAGTGCAAAAATACAATCTGTGTAACCTCAGAAGTGCAAAGTGCTGATCTTAGAGGTGCTATCCTGCTGCTCATGTCTTTCTTAAGAAGTTTCTTTTACAATAATTGGAGAGAAACAGACTCTTTGATCAAAAATTGCCCTTTTTTTTTAATCCATTATCTTGTCTACATGAATAGTGTAAACATTTTGTGGTTTAGATCTACATGTTTTTGATCTCTAATTAGACATCTACAAGTTACAATGAGTTGTTTCTAGTCAGAGGAAGTGCCTAAGGTTTTAATTTTTTCATGGTATGGAAAAATGGGAAAAAATACAATTTCTCAGCTATATTCTGTCCAGCAAAGTGCATCAGTGTCATGATCTGTCTTCTATTCTTTGTCCATTTTGCAGAAAAATATATTTTTAAAACTAAATGTACTTTTCTCTAGGTTGAAAAGAACACAAAATTTACTCTTTTCCTTGCTACAGCAGGTTAAATGCTGTATTCTCTTGATGATTCTGGTTTTTTTTTTCTGTACTCTCAATCACAGAACCATGGAAAAAGTTTGGGTTGGAAGAGACCTTAAAGATGATCTCATTCCAACCTCTCTGCCATGGGCAGGGAATCTTTCCCTAGACCAGGTTATTCACAGCCCCTTCCAACCTGGATTTGAACATCTCCAGGGATGAGGACTCCACAACCTTTGTGGGTAATCTGTCCCAGTCTTCTCATCCCTTCCACTTCCACAATTACCTTAGCCTGCAGTCAGTGAAAATACACTTTCCTGAGCTTAATCTGCTTCGTTGTTGTCTGTGCCTTTTGGGAGCAGCCACCCTTCCATCGTGACACCTCTGCACCAGAAATTCTCTGGGGCTCCTGTGGATACTCACCAGCTGTTCTTGGTTTTACAGAGCCTGTGGTCACCCTGGGAAGTGGAATGGATTCTCAAGGCATTGCACATTCTGGCCCCACGTCCGTGTCTGCATTTCTGATCACGTCATATTAAACCTGCTATAACCAACAAGCACTAATTGTATGAATGAAAAATTAAGTTTTATACTGTGTGTTGGTATCATTGTGAATAATTTTGCTTATTTTCCCCCCCTCTTCATCATAGGCATGTTTTACCTTATGTTACAGATTTTAATTATGCCCCCTTGTATCTGGGGAATTCTATTTCTTTGCCTCCAGACTGGCTATACAATGTGCTGTAAGATAAGTAGCTGTTAATTCATCTCTATTGTTTGTGTTTTTAACATGCTCCTGATCTCCAATTCTGCTCATTTAAAACTGTGAAAGTCAAGATGTTTGTCTGGTTCTTTTTTTTTTTTTTTTTTGGTTACTGTTTTTGTATGTTTAAAAATTAATTTAGCTCAGATTCCCCTACTGTGCACTGCTGCTTTAGAATTTGCTCTGCTGGATCTGAGCTAAGCACTTCCACAATTTCATGTGCCATTTACAACACATCAATTAGATGCTTATTTGATCCCACTGTATGCACAGAACACCATATTTATTCATGAGAAACATCAGTGAAAGAGCAGGACAAATAAACAAAATATTATATTACGATTTTTTGGCAGCCTTTAAAAAAAAACAAGTTACCAAATCTTGCTTTAGACATCATTTAATAGGTTTCAATGCAACCAACATTTGTGATTTTGTTCCATTTTCATCCATAATGTTTTCTCCTGACAACATGACTGAAAGTGCCATTTAAATTCATCTTTAAATGTGTCCTGTATTATAAATGCAGTTTTTCTCCAGTAAATAAAGCATTTCAAAAATAGTTTTAATTAAAACGCCATAGGAATTATTGAAGAAAATTTAACAAAATTATATATTTTTTACTCTTTGGGAAAAGCAAAATCTTTTGACAAAAATATTTCTTACCAGAAAAAGAAAAAAAAAAAAAAAAAAGTTGCCTCTATATGTTATGGGGGTTTGGGTACTGTGAAGTTTTAGAAAAGAATAACAAATATTAAACTGGATTCTCACCTGCACTGATATCAGTTACATGCTCCCTTTCCAAAGAGCTGACACAGTCTTTCATCAGTAAAGGCTGAGCGCAGGAAATGCTCAGAGAAATCTTGCAGGTGCTTAAGCTCACTCAGGGTCAAAACTGTGAAACTTCTTAAATCAGCACAGTCAGGTTTGGAGAAGAAACACAAGTCACAGTTTCTGGTGGCTTTTCTTTAAATATATAAAATCTACCTAACTGGATTGGTATATGTTACATTAAATATTCATTAATTGCTATTAAGAAAAGCTAATGAATAGAGTGACACTCTTCTTCTTCTCCTTCTCCAGCCAAGCTTCGTGCTGGCATGAAATTAGAAATTATGACACCTACGGCTTTACCTTACTACAGAGTTTACTTCTGAAATGGAACTCTTCTCTTCTCTCCACCACAAACTGCAGGCTGCCTCCATCAGCACACTTGGCAAATCCTGCAGAGATGAAAATAATTTTCATCTAGTTAGTGAGAGCTGAAATGAGCCCAGCTCGTAGCTGATTGCAAGCAAATATTTTGAGAGCTTCGAGCTGTATTTGAACAAGGGATCCAGGACAAACAATCCTTGCCCAGTCACTAATCTCATTCATTAGGAGCTCAGTGATTACCTCATTAGTATGATTGAGCTTTACCTGGGCCAGCTCACACAGCAGATCATTTGGCATTGATGACCCAGGTAAAGATTCTCTGCTGAAACTACAGAGGTTGCCCAGCTTCAAGCAAAGAGGAAATTCTGTGGCAAGTAAGATGGGCTGTTGTGTATTATAGACTTGGTTATAATGGTAAATATCATTTAAAAAGCCCAAACAATTCACGAGGTCATTATAAAACAGTATATTCATGCTAAATCATAGAATTAGAAAATGGTTTGTTTTGTCAGGGACCTTCAAGGATTGTGTAGTCCAAGTCCCTGCCACAGGGATCTTCCTCTAAACCAGGTTGCTCCAAGCCCTTTCCCAGCCTGGCTTTTGAACACTTCCAGGGATGGGGCAGCCACAGCTTCTCTGGGCAACCTGTGCCAGGGCCTCCCCACCCTCACTATAAACAATTTGTTCCTTATGTCTAATCTAAATCTCTCCCCTCTCTCAGTTTAAAACCATTGCCTCTTGTCCTGTCACTACACGCCCTGGTGAAAAGAATATCTGTCTTTCTTACAAGCTCCCTTCATATATTGAGATGGTGCAATGAGGTCTGTGCAGAGACTTCTCCTCTCCAGGCTGAGCAGTGGAACCCCAGCAGCAGTCAGAGGAGAGGAGTGAGAATGTGTGAGAGGAACAGCTCTGCAGACAGCCAGGTCAGTGCAGAAGGAGGGGCAGGAGCTGCTCCAGGCCCTGGAGCAGAGGTTCCCCTGCAGCCTGGGGTGCAGCCCTTGGTGAGGCAGCCGAGCCCCTGCAGCTCTTGGGGCTCCACAGGCTCCTGGCAGGACCTGGGACCTTGTGGAGAGAGGAGCCCACGCTGGAGCAGGTTTGATTGTCCCTACAAGCACCCCAGAAGGGCTCAGCCTGTTCCTGAAGGACTGCCCCCCATGGAAGGGACCACACTGGAGCAGTTCGTGAAGAAGTGCAGCCCATGGGAAGGACTCACATTGGAGAAGTTCCTGGAAAACTGCCTCATGTGGAAGAGACCCCACACTGGAGCAGGAGAGGAATGTGAGGAGTCCTCCCCCTGAGGAAGAAGGATCAGCAAAGATGGGTGAGGAAGTGACTGCAAGCCCCATTCCCTGTCGCTCTGCCCCACTCAGGGGGAGCAGACTGAGGACAGAAGTCAAACTCAGGGAGAAGAGAGGAGTGGGGGGAAGGTGTTTAAACATTTGGGTTTATTTCTCCTCATCTTGTTCTGATTTCATTGCTAACAGATTAAACTAATTTCCCCAAGTGTTTTGCCCATGGCAGTAACTGCTGAGTGATCTCACCTGATGGGGCACAAGACTTTGCTCTTGGCCTTGTTCAGCTTCACACAGTTCACATTTCCCAGGCCTGTCAAAGTCCCCCTGCCCAGCATCCTTTCCTTCTAGTGTGTCAACTTCACAAACCTGCAGAAGGCTGCATTCAGTCCTGGTGTCTGTGTCATTTATAATGGCATTAAATCATGCTGGCTCCAAATGGACACAACTTGTTGCCAATCCCCCTTTGGACAATGAGCACTTGTCTGCAACTGCAAGTGAAGATTTAGTTTCTATTTCTTTAGTCACTTCATGGGTACATTTTTCTTTGCTCCCCTCATGGAAAATAGAATATCTAACAATGCCATTAAGCAGCTGGTTTTGTTACTGATGCTTTGGGAGAAAATACAGGCACGGTTTCTTCTTCTTTGCAATATCTGTGGCAGAGACACAGAGCTCAAAGATTTCCAACAGCAGGCAGTTCAGTTTGGCAGATCCTGCAAACCACCATGGTGTAGAGGGTTAATTGGTAACAAGTAGGTGAGAATGGGATATGACAGGGGAAAATTCTAATAAAACCTCTTTGCAAAGGCATTATGAGGAGTGAGAGGATGCTGGCAACAGTGGAAGAGAAGTTAAAAAGATCCTGACAAAATCAATTAAAAAGAGGCACATCAGAAGCATGGTGAGCTAAGTACCCAGTCCAATTATTAAGTTGTCAGGTCCTCTTAGTCTGGAGTGGAATAGGAAACAGTTTTTTCTCTGGTGCCTTAAGGATAAATGTGGACATGAGAAAAAAACCCTGTTTGGGTGCCTCGTGCTGCTGCTGACAAGCCATGCAGGAGGCAGGGAAATTTCTCAGATCTGAGGCCTTTAAAATGACTGTTTGCCAAAGCTGAGTCCACAAAAGGACACAGATCTCAAAACTGATAGTGTTGCACATACCATCAGCTCTTAAACAATTTCTTGACTTTTCCTCCCCTTTTATGACACACATGAAAAATTTTGCTGTAAATACAATTCCAAAAGTCAGACTTTGATGAACCTTGTAGGTCCCTTCCTGCTCAGGATATTCTATGATTCTGTGAAATCTGCTGTGCTGGGAAAACCGCTGCTTGAACCAAGCAGGAGGAAGCCTTGAGGGACCTTCTATGCCTTCATCAGCATAAGGTAGGATATGAGGACAATTCTATGGTTTCAGCTGTTCATCACTCAGTATTCTGTCTCCAGCACTGACAAAAACAAGTAAATAGGAGACAGAAGAAGTACCTTCAATCTTTTCTCACTAATAATCTCAGTCTTCAACCCTAATTTTTCCACTGAGGGGATTTCCAGGTGATGGTGTGGCTTGAAAACATGTTTCAAAGATCTACTGCCAACAGGGAAAAAAAAAAAAAAAAAAAAAAAAAAAAAAAAAAAAAAAAAAAAAAAAAAAAGAAATCCTCAAAATCCCAGGGTTTGGGGGCTTTTTATTATTATTTTTTTCTCATTTACTTTGACTCCTACTACTATAATTTCATATCCATTTTTTCCTTCCATTGACAAAATGTGTTGGCAGTCTGTCTCAATACAGCCTTTCCACCTTATCATAATTTCATAGCCTGTTAAACAGAGGATATAAACCCCAAAGGGCAAAGATTTAGAACAGATATTAGGAAGAAATTATTTATTATTAGGATGGTGAGACCCTGGCACAGGCTGCCCAGAGAAGCTGTGGCTGCCCCATCCTTAGAGGTGTCCCAAGGCCAGGTTGGAGTAATCTGGTCTAATGGAAGATGTCCCTGCCCATAGCAGGGGGTTGGAACAAGATGATCTTTAAGGTTCCTTCCAACCCAAACCACTCTCTGATTCTATGATATGCTGACTTTTAGACAGCCCCATCCAGCTGAAAGGAGTTCAGGCTTTATCCTAAGCTGTTTTGTGTTAGCAGGGGACCTGATATCTCCTGTGCATGCTGTGTTTTGATCCAAAGCCAACTGAACTTATTGGACATGTCAAGCATTTTATTTTTCTCTTTCACCTATTTTGGTAATTTCTTAGGCAAAAAAAAACCAGAGAAAGCCACAAAACTGAAAATGCAGTGATTGACACATTCCTACACTTCAGTGTTTTGCTCCTCTAAGAGTGGATGGAGCGAAAGGGAAGAACGATGGAGCAGGTCAGCAGATCACTCTCTAACAACTTATTAATCTGCACTTCTGTCAGTCCAAGGGGACTTGAAACACTGAAAGTGGCTGCAAATCATCCATTTAGTTTAAGTGTGTTAACCCACATAATGAGGTGCAGTCTCTTCCAAGGCAGCAGCCCAGAGCATATTAATGATCCCTCACATGGAGTCTGGGCTGTGCTTCTCATGTCCTCTCTCATTACAGGCTTCCACACTGTGGAACTGGGCTGAACCTAATTAGACCACAAAGAAATGTGGTTATAATTGGTCTGGGGCAGCTCAGGAATAAGTAATAAGGAAGTTTAACTGGCTTCTTCTTTGTTTTACTGGTTCTTGAATTTATCGTTTGCTTTGGACATTGGGCCAACTCCACCTCACCATGCCATGGAAAGCAGATGAATAAAAAGATAATGATGATTAGTAATTAGGTTGTTGGTTATACACAGCAGTGGCAGAAATTGCTGAGTTTCACATTAAAAGATGGGGATTCCTGGTCCTTGGATGCTGTCAGTAATGGGAGTATCAGGTTTAAGATTATCAGATAGTATTTAAAAAAATGTCACCGTTGCTTTGTAATCTTTGTTTCAGTGTAATGGAGTTATGACCAATGCCAAGATCTCTAACCACCATAGCTAGAAATTATAGATATATGTAGAAATTCAAGTAGGACCTACCACCAAGGTGAACATATTTTTGGTTGATGTAAACAGAGCAAGGAAGATCATATAGTGAGGTTTCAGGAAAAAATGTGTAGGAAAATGAATATCTAAAAGACATGTTCTATTAGTTCCATTAAAAATTCCTCCTTTCCTTTCCTTTCCTTTCCTTTCCTTTCCTTCCTTTCCTTTCCTTTCCTTTCCTTTCCTTTCCTTTCCTTTCCTTTCCTTTTCCTTTCCTTTCCTTTCCTTTCCTTTCCTTTCCTTTCCTTTCCTTTCCTTTCCTTTCCTTTCCTTTCCTTTCCTTTCCTTCCCTTTCCCTTTCCTTTCCCTTTCCTTTCCCTTTCCTTTCCCTTTCCTTTCCCTTTCCTTTCCCTTTCCTTTCCCTTTCCTTTCCCTTTCCTTTCCTTTCCTTTCCCTTTCCTTTCCCTTTCCTTTCCCTTTCCTTTCCCTTTCCTTTCCCTTTCCTTCCCTTTCCTTTCCCTTTCCTTTCCCTTTCCTTTCCCTTTCCTTTCCCTTTCCCTTTCCCTTCCCTTTCCTTTCCCTTTCCTTTCCCTTTCCTTTCCCTTTCCTTTCCCTTTCCTTTCCCTTTCCTTTCCCTTTCCTTTCCTTTCCTTTCCCTTTCCTTTCCTTTCCTTTCCCTTTCCTTTCCCTTTCCTTTCCCTTTCCTTTCCCTTTCCTTTCCCTTTCCTTTCCCTTTCCTTTCCCTTTCCTTTCCCTTTCCTTTCCCTTTCCCTTTCCCTTTCCTTTCCCTTTCCCTTTCCCTTTCCTTTCCCTTTCCCTTTCCCTTTCCCTTTCCCTTTCCCTTTCCCTTTCCCTTTCCCTTTCCCTTTCCCTTTCCCTTTCCCTTTCCCTTTCCCTTTCCCTTTCCCTTTCCCTTTCCCTTTCCCTTTCCCTTTCCCTTTCCCTTTCCCTTTCCCTTTCCCTTTCCCTTTCCCTTTCCCTTTCCCTTTCCCTTCCCTTTCCCTTTCCCTTTCCCTTTCCCTTTCCCTTTCCCTTTCCTTTCCCTTTCCCTTTCCCTTTTCCCTTTCCCTTTCCCTTTCCCTTTCCCTTTCCCTTTCCCTTTCCCTTTCCCTTTCCCTTTCCCTTTCCCTTTCCCTTTCCCTTTCCCTTTCCCTTTCCCTTTCCCTTTCCCTTTCCCTTCCCTTTCCTTTCCCTTTCCTTTCCCTTTCCTTTCCCTTTCCTTTCCCTTTCCCTTTCCCTTTCCCTTTCCTTTCCCTTTCCCTTTCCCTTTCCCTTTCCCTTTCCCTTTCCCTTTCCCTTCCCTTTCCCTTTCCCTTTCCCTTTCCCTTTCCCTTTCCTTTCCCTTTCCCTTTCCCTTTCCCTTTCCCTTTCCCTTTCCCTTTCCTTTCCCTTTCCCTTTCCTTTCCCTTTCCCTTTCCTTTCCCTTTCCTTTCCCTTTCCTTTCCCTTTCCTTTCCCTTTCCTTTCCTTTCCTTTCCTTTCCTTTCCCTTTCCTTTCCTTTCCCTTTCCTTTCCCTTTCCCTTTCCCTTTCCCTTTCCCTTCCCTTTCCCTTTCCCTTTCCTTTCCCTTTCCCTTTCCCTTTCCCTTTCCCTTTCCTTTCCCTTTCCCTTTCCCTTTCCCTTTCCCTTTCCCTTTCCCTTTCCCTTTCCCTTTCCCTTCCCTTTCCCTTTCCCTTTCCCTTTCCCTTTCCTTTCCTTTCCTTTCCTTTCCTTTCCTTTCCTTTCCTTTCCTTTCCTTTCCTGTGACATTCTTGTGCCCCTGAAGTGGAATATTTGAAGATTCAGAAGTAAACACTATTACCAATGAATTCTCACTTCCAGTGAGGGACTCTAACCAAACATCTGGGGAAATTCCTCAACATCCCATCTTGAAATCACTTTTCAAAATGTTTTGCTTGAATTTTCAATCTCCTATTACAACTTCTTCCTGGCTGCTTTTCTCCCTTTGACAGCCTAACAGGATCTCTCTGTGCTCAAGAATCACAAGAGTACAGTAGGATGTAGTGAATCATCCCCGTGCTAAGTCTCCTTTTTATTTCAAGGGGAAAAAGCCAAAAAGTTGATGACAGGTGTAGCTGGAGCATCCTTTTCCATCCTTTGTTCACACAGCTTGTAGATATGAATGAAAGACTTTGTAGCAGGCATTTACTGGATAAACTTGGGCGTTGTGTGGGTCGCTACTACCATTGCACTGTGTGTCTCAGGAGGTGACACAGCTTAGAGACCCCACAGGGTCTGGATGTGTTTGTGTAGCTGCAGAGGTGCTTCCATGCTGAGTGTAGTGACATCCCTACAGGACTTGAACTTTGGAAGTGCCTGTAGAGACAAACCAGAGAGCCCAGGGGACTCTGGCTGGTGCTGGCTGCAAAACATGAAAGGATCACAGAATGGTTTGGGCTGGAAGGGATCTTAAAGGTCATCCAGTTCCAACCCCTCTGCCATGGACAGGGACACCTGCCACTATCCCAGGTTACTCAGGGTCTCATCCAGCCTGGTGTTGAACACTTCCAGGGATGGGGCAGCCACAGCTTCTCTGGGCAACCTGTGCCAGGGCCTCACCACCCTCACCATAAAGAATTTCTTCCTAATATTTAAAACCTAATCTTCAGTTTAAGAATATCATCCCTCATCCTAGCTATTCATGCCCTTGTGAAAAGTCCTTCTCCAGATCTCTTGGATCCCCTTCAGGCACTGCAAGGGGCTCTTGGGTCTTCCCAGAGCCTTTTCTTCTCCAGGCTGAACAACCCCAGCTCTCCCAGCCTGGATCCATAGTAGAGGTGTTCCAGCCCTGGGATCAACTTAGTGTCCTTCTCTGGACTCATTCCAACATTTTTCTTGTACTGGGGGCCTGAGGTTTGGCCACAGTACTGCAGGAGGGGTCTCACAAAGCAGAGTTCACTGAAAAGAGACCCCAGGAGTGATTACTGCCATCCTCTAACTGTGGCATGAACTTCATAGTATCCAGCTTGCTGTCATGCTAGATAAAGAAAGAAAACAAATCAAAAAATGACTTCATGGAGAATGTTGATGCACCAGAAGAGCTCCTGGAATTCCTGACCACTAGGCAGTTAGCACAAGGCAGAAGTCTGGGATGAGAGGCAGTGCTGACAGCAGCAGGTAGGAAAACATCAGGCAGGTCTGGGATGTCCTCTGCCTTTTGTTTCCTGGCTTCATGATTCCACTGGGGTGTTTCTGACATGCTCAGCAAGTGCTGGGAAGCCTGTGCCAGGATCCTCCAGTCCTTGCACATTCCAAGCACAGACTCAGCAATTCTTCAATCTGCAGGATGGCTTTAGCGTTCGTTTTCTTTACAGGTAAGTTGGATTCACTGCTGAGCCCAGATTTACCTTACCTTACTTTAAGCATTTAAAAATGAGCACAGCCACTTTCAGCTCCTATTACAGTCAGTGGAAAAAGATCTTGGGATAGACTCTACTACCCTCTGGAGATTCTTATGTTTCCCAAGGGCTGCTGTGCTCAAAATTTAGAGCCTCAGTTAGGTGGGGTGAGTCTAGACTGATTTTCCTTTCACAAAGCTCCAAGATAAAAACACTCTCTGGTGGGCTATAAAGTTCCATCAGGGCTGCTTCTTCCTACTTTTCCAAATCCCATATTGATCTTTCCTGTGCTTTTAAGTGTTACTAACCTTCTGAGCCTGCATCTTCATTTGACATAAGACCAAATAAAATACTCCACAGAGGTAGGCAGGCAGGTAAGAAGAAGTCAACCTTTATAAATGCCCTGAAATATTTAAGGTCCCCAAAGGAAAAAAATGCAGGCACAGTGCAAAGACTGAAAAAAGTCACTCTCCATTCCCTAAAGTCATTGGAGGATTCATCAATGGCTTTATACTTTATATATTACTAAAATCAGAAAACTTTTTTGTGAAGAACTTCACTGTAGATGACACCTGAGAAATTATATCTGTGGGTGATGGTCACAAAACTCTGGCACTAGATAGTGTGAAAGAATTTATTTGGATAACTCAGAGAAAGAAGATACATTCACAGGGTAGAAATTGAACACCAACTGAAGAGAATCCAGATGATATGGATATATAGTAAAGACAAAACTTTGAGCCAGGATAGGCAGGAGTGGAAACTGTTGCTAATTCTTCAGTTAATGTGTTTTGTTCCTCCAAGTCAGGTGGATTCCAGGTATGACTAATTCCATGTTGGATCCATAACCATAGAATTCAGTTTCTGATCTTTGATCTTACTGAGAAATGGCATCAAACAGTCTGTGCTTTAAAACATAAACAGGATGTATTATGCGATCCTGGCAGTCAGCCACCCCTCTCCCATGATCTGCAACAACTTTGACGTGTCCATGGACTAAAAATCATCAATATTTCTCTTGTGTTAGAAGCTGAAGAACAACCAGGAAAGGAAAGATCACTTCACTTTTGTCAGCTTCTCACATGAGGTGAATATTTCTGCCTTTTTCCAGCTACTCAGCTCATCGAGGTTTGCCCTCTACTGAAAGGTGGGGGCAATTTCCAAAGACTAAGGAACAACAGACAAGCACTGAGAAGCCAAATTGTCATCCCAGTATGTTGTTATTCTTTACAACTAGTTAATCACTGCCTGTACATGAGCTTGATTTTGTCTGCTTTACTGATGATCAGTGTACATGGGGTTTTCCCTTCCTTTTTCCTCGTGTGAGGAAATGAAGTTTGTAATTGAAGCAGAAAGTTCATTGTTCTGTCAGCTGTGGCAAAAAAAATATCTCTCAGGTGACCCCAAAAGGCAGAACACTTGCCCGGCACCTCTGGGATCCTCAGTCTCATTTCCAGCCCTTAAGGCATCAAAAGTGTGGTAGAATTTCAGGGGAAGAATGTGAAGATGATGTCAGGCCTCCCAGAAATACAGGCTAAAAAAAAAAAAAAAAAGAGGGAGGATAAAGGAAGGTGATGAGTTGGGAAGACAATCCAGTGAGGTCTGGAGTGGTGAGAAGTTTTGGAAAGAATTTTTCCCCTTCCATCGCTCTGTCCACAGCACTGAAACCTTTTCCCTCTTCACAGTCTCCCATGGATTTCTCCCAAACTCATGATAGTATAACTAGGGGTTTGATCTGTGCAAGCAAGAGCACAGATGCTTGTTTTGGAGCAGAGCTTTCTCCTTACATGTGGCCAGGAGAGCCAATCCTGGCACTGCCTCCTGAGCTCATGAATTCCCTACTTGATCAGGAGTAAGGGCTTGCTGCTGCTATGTGCATTGTTTGGTTTGGACTCAGACTATGTTGACAGTAAAGGATTTAAGGATTGTATTTAATCTCCTAGTAAAACACTTTGCAACTAAAGGGACAAAATATTATAGAGAAGTCCTGAGAAATACACTGCTCTCCTGCTCTCAGCAGTCCCTCCTACATATTATTAAACATAGCTTTTCACAAAAAAAAAATGTGGTATTTTTAAATTTTTGCCCCATACACAAAGATGTGGCATTATAAGATATAGTTTGCCTCCCAGGACCCAAAGACCCTGCAGTTCACATTATTGTTCCTCTCAGTTTCAGCAGTCTTTGATTCATATCCTGAACTGCTGCTCACTTGACCACACTCCCTTTCCGTACTTTTTACCACATGGAAACTTCCACATTCCTCTCCAGAAAATTACTTCTGTCTCTGCAAAACCCCTTGAGATATGGCAGGCACTTAAAGCAAGAACTGGAGCTAAGAATAGAAAAGCAAGATGGCAATCATGACAATAAAACCTCCCAGATCACCAGTGAGAGCAAACATTTCCATAGGCCTTTGGAGAGTTAATGTTCCCCTGCCACAACTCAGTTTTCAGCTCTATGGGGGCAGCAGATGGGGGTGGGAGAACAGCCCCTTGCTGCTTTCTATCACAGCCAATAAGTGTAATAGAAACAAATATGAGCCAGGGGAGCTGGCTGGGCCATGTCAGAAGGTCTGAAGGGATGATTGCAGGTGAGGTAAAAGCCCTGGAGTGGAACAGGAGAAAGAGAGGTAATTTGGAGGGTGAGCCACAAAAGCCTTAGCAGGGTTGGTGAAAGCTTTTAGTGTTTATTCCATGATCACACAACCACTACTCATGTGTAATGAAGACCTGCTTTGTCTTAGCAACTCCATTGCTGGTTTCACCTCGCTGTTTCTGCATTATTTGTAACCAAAGCTATGCTACAACAATTTTATAAAATAAAGTTTTTAAAAGAACACTTCTTTTTCTCTTAGTCATCTTTCCCCCATTATTTTAATGGACAGTTATAAAATCCCTGAGATCTACCACAAAAGTGAGCACAACTGTTAAAACCCCTGCTGCCTAAAATCCCTTGACATCTGAGCTACAGAGAGGAAAAATCTGGAAAAAAAGATGTTGTGAAGTTCAGATGGTGGAAGCAGAGATCTACAGGATAAAATGACCCCAAGAGAGAAAGAATCAGAAGTTTGGGGAGGGAATGATGTGAGTGAGGAGTGAAATGTGATAGGAGAGTACTAAAAATACAGCTCACGAGAAAAATGTGATGTGTGCCACTGTGGAAATGTGTCTCTTTTCCTCTGCTTTCCCTTTTTAATCTGTTTTGTGGCATAGTCAATGCATTCAGTGAAAATCCAGTTGCAGGGTCCCAAAATGACACACCCCCTCCTCTGCGTGGGGTTTGTTGTGGCTTCCAGTTCCCGGGAATTTAGAAACTTTAAGCCAGATACTGTTCAATTTTTTTTATGTTTTTTCAGGGCCTGACAAGAGGTGTGCTACTACTCAGGAGATTTTGTCCTCACCAATGCTAATCTTGATTTTTTAACTCTTTGAAAGTGGTTAATCCTATATGGTGAATTGTTTCAGATGCTAAATTCCTTCTATAAAAAAAAAAATAAAACAACAAAAAACTCATTTTCAGGGGAGTGAGAGAGTGGTTTTGTGGGGCTGAGTTCCCAGCTGGGGTTAAACAACAAAGGAATTTTATCAGTAAAGTCACAATGCTCTCTTCAAGATAAAAACCATCTCTTATTTTGACACCAAGAAACTTGCCATCAGACAGAAAATGACTTGTCTGGGTTAATTAAAATAAGTGTGATATACAGTCTTCATAAAATATAATGATATTATTTCACAGAGTATGACAATAGAGTCTGAAAGCTAAGAGAAAAAATAGCAATATTACTGGAAAATCTGTGAAATATTTCTGTAATTCTGTCTCTGAGATCCATTAGAATTTGTCTCTTTACATGTGCTTTTTTTTTTTTCTTGCTAAAATATTTCATTGACATTAAAGAATATCTTTGGCCTTCAGAGCCTTTGTATGTGGCTGTCCAAAGAACAGTTTAAGAGAGAGCTGTGAGTTTTGTAACATGACCTTCCAGGTATTTTTCCACCCATTAGGTGGTCTTCTAGATCAAAAAATTGTAAAGAAAAAAAAAAAAAAAAAAAAGAAATAAAAGAAAAAGAGAAGGGGGAAACATATTCCTTTTTGAGCCTGGGAAAAGTAGTGATTTAAAAACATATTTCTGCTTTTTTCTGTTAGTGATATGAAGTGGATTTGCCTGCAAAGAACACAGCCTATGGGTTTCAGCTGGCTTTATATAAACTCTCTCTCAATAGAAACACCGTATTTGTCCCATAGATCAAAATATCAACAACAGACAGTCGTTTATCTTCAACCCTCCCAGGACTGGGATGGTTATTGTTTTTCTCATTAAGAAGGTTGCTAAATCCCAGGGGAGTCTGGGGTTTACAGTTTCCACTGATACTCATTTGTCATATTTCTATTGCTGGTTAGAGGCATATAAATTTAGGTAAAGAATAATAATTGCTGCCTGAGGTCAGTCTCATGCCTCCCTTAAGAAAACTAGAGGGTTATGAAGAAAAAAAAGGCACCCTTTAGGAAGAAAAAATATGAAGACCAACGTTATTTTTAAAACCTGGGCACTACTAAGGTGTTGGATTATTGTTTGAATCAAAAAGGGTGGAATTGTCACTCTGGACTTGACATCTTCTACATCATCTGGGACAAGGAGAAAACACCTGAGTCTGCAGAGTCACGGAAAACGGCCATGGAAGAACAAAACCTGTCCCATTCACATCAAGGAGATGCTGAGTGACTATTGATGCATCAATATGTTGATGTCATTTTGATGTTCTGAAATCTTTTGTGGCTGACAAAAGAAGAAATAATGAAGCTGCACTTTTTATGAAGTTTGAATGGCTGTCACAGAAAAGACAGGGTAAGGTCAAACGGTCATCAGGACCATTGTGACAAGAGATGCAAAAGCAGCAGAGGAAGCTCCAAAATGAGAGATCCCAGAATGATTCCTCAGGGATATTGTGCAATATTTCAGGTAACAGCCCCAAGGTGACCTGTGGAGTCTCAGAGCCTCAGGAATTTGATCTCAGCATTCATTGGTATTTTCAAAATATGCTGTGGGGGCAAAGAAATGAATGCTGAAACAACAGATTCCAACTTTAATAAACCTTTACACAGTGTCCAGAGAAACTGTGGCTGCTCCATCCCTGGAGGTGTTCAAAGC
Source organism: Vidua chalybeata (assembly GCF_026979565.1). Lineage (NCBI taxonomy): Eukaryota > Metazoa > Chordata > Aves > Passeriformes > Viduidae > Vidua > Vidua chalybeata. The sequence goes on along the minus strand of NC_071530.1, from coordinate 150,008,412 downwards.
AAGGCTGGATGAAACTCTGAGCAATCTAGTCCAGTGGAAGGTGGCCCTGACATGGCAGGGGTTTGGAATGGAATGATTTTTAAGCTCCCTTCCAATCCAAACTATTCTTTGATTAGATATATACTTTATTTTTTTTAAATTCTGTGTGGATCTCTTACCAGGACAACTGGAGTGACTCCCTACGAGAAGTTTATGGAGCAAAGTCAAAACCAATACATGCAGCTCCTGCTGCCAGCTTGAAGGGATTTCTGTAAATTGTCAGTGCTTTACCTGTCCTGCCCCCATTCTACAACAAACAGCAAAGATCTTATTCTGATGAAGTAAATGTCTGGTGAGGACCCCGCAGGGCACATCTGGAGCCCGCTGGTTTTGTCCAGTGCCTTGGGGATGTTTTCACAGGTGTGTAGTTAAACAGAGCCTCTGGGGCTGTCCTCCCAAAGTATTTCATCACTGCTGCATTAGGTTGTAAGAAATGAAAAAAGAAGAGTTAGTAAACCTTCTAAAGATAAACATTGTAAGATTCTATACAGTTTTGTGGTTTCTTTCTAGACAAGGGAGAACAAAAACTCTTGTTGCTTGGCAAAGGTCATTTTTTCAAGTACCACATATGTTCACTGGTTAAGTATTTCATTACAGTGCAGATAAAAGCACAAGATGTCTCCAGTGGTTAGTGATGCCATGTTTTATTTATTACCTTTTGTAGCTTTATTCATCATAAAGGACACCTACATGTCCTTTTCTTAACCTCCAGTTGAGTTTAATTCTGAATGGCAATTCAATGCAACGAAAAAATCCCCAACCAACAAACCAAACCAAAGCAAAACAACATGTATCCTTAAAACATTTGAAAATATACCCCTAAATGATTTATTTCATTTGATTTCTACAAAAAAAAAAAAAAAAAAGTGAAGATGTGGGTTTCTTATAGCAGTAGGTCTGAATGGCCTGATACATATCACCAGATAAAAGTGAGTCACTTACTGCACTGATATTCCTAGGTTCCAACATTATCTCTAAAGACATAAATAAAGATATGATGATTATCTTTTGCTGCTTGGCTTTTTGACCCCCATTTATAGAAAACTAAAATAACCCAAATTTTCTTTTTTCTCAGAAAAATTAGGATCAAGGCTTGGGCAGACTGAAGCTTCCAGCTATCCTAAAGATGAAAAATTCAGCTTCAAAGGTAGAAGGATACTGACAACAAAGTTTTTTATTTACTCAAAGAGCATTTAAAGAGGAATGACAAAAAACACTCAGGCCTGTGGAAAGTTTGATATTTTACTCTAATCCCAAAACTAATATCCATGTATCCATATCCTCCCATCCCCTCCACTTCCTTTGGACAAGGAGGCAGTGGCTTCAACAACCCTCAGGGCACAGGGGCTGTAAATATCTTCCTGGTGGCAAAGACTGCTCCAAGTTGGAAATGTTCTCTGTATCTTTGAGGTATGTGATACACCAGTGTGAAAAATAGATAAAATCTTGACTTTTTTCCACTTTTTCTCACCCAACAGGCAGCTCCAGTTTGGGCTGGATGAAGCCAGGGCTCCCATCTGAGTCCAAACAAGACTCAAGAGAATCAGAAGCACTGGTGGGCAGTGACTTTTCTGAAACTCAAATAGTAAAGCAAATAATAAGAGGAATAAGCCAAGCATTACCACCTAATTTGCCCCCTCCACTATGTGTTCTGATGTGGCAAATTAAGATGTGAAAAATGGTTTTAAGAAAGCAGAAGTTGTATCAGGAAGGATGAATATACCCACAATGGTATTGCAGAGTGTCACAGAACAGCTCTGTGTGAGCTTAGCAGGGCAAAAATCAGAGTTCTTTTAAGATACAAAATTCAGCAATAGTCTGAGTGATGTAATTAGTCAAAGATAATCAAACAATCTTCAAATTTGCTGAAGATGCCATGGAGAAAAAGGGAATAAACTGTTCTGTTTCCAGCATAGGTAGAAAGCAACACACACACTTCCCAGGAGGGAATGCTCATGTAGTTTTACATCAAACTTTTTGATAGGAGGGAGGGTGAGGCTTTGGAAGAGATGTTCTCCCCTCAGGAGTGTAAAGGCAGCCCCTACCCTTGGGTGATTTCAAGAACATTGATAAAAACCTGCCAAACATTTCAGGGACTGACCAAATGACCTTCTGGATCCTTGTAAAATTTATTCTCTTCCTTTGCAGTCAGTCCTCTGACACTTACCAAAACCAACCACTTCTCCTTGGGCTTCTCAGTATCACACAGTAAGTGAGAAAAGGCATTTCCTTCCCCCCCCTCCTCCAGCTTTTGCACTAAATGTGGCTCCAGGACTGATCCCCTGAGAAAACTGAGACTGACAGATTTGTCAGAAAGATTTTAACCAAGAGACAGGGAAGCAGAAAACAGAACTGCAAACTGTGTTTACCAGAAACACGTATTTATAGGGGTTTCCAGGATTGCTTTCAGCAGTTTAATGTCATATGGGACAAAATTCACAATTTAAGAAGTAATCCTGAGCAAAGCTTTCTTTCTGGGAGCCTGAGGGAGGTTTCAGCAAGTCAATGATGTTGTCCAAGAAAGAATAGGTAGGAAGATTATTTGAGTTCAACACTTTTCCCAGAGAAGCTGTGGCTGCCCCATCCCTGGAAGTGCTCAAGGCTGGTTGGATGGGGCTTGGAGCATCCTGGGATAGTGGAAGGTGTCCCTGCTTATAGTAGGGGCCTTGAAACATCCCTTTAAGATCCCTTTCCACACAGGCAATTCCATGGTTCTGTGATCCTATGATTTAATGAACCTCACTTCAACCTGAATTTATAATTGGTGGTGTCAGCTGGGTGAGTTCACCAAAGATACCTGTGCCACATAAGCACTCCAACCCACATCTTTCCAACCAGCTGATGGAAATTATTACTTTTCAGTGGAACTCTTAGGGGCAGCCCCAACATGTAATCTACTCCCACATCTCACTATGCACCTCCAGGTTGCTGAGACCTTTTGTGGTTTTTTTGTGGGTTTTTTTTTTGTTTTTGTTTTTGGGTTTTTTTGTTTGTTTGTTTGTTTGTTTTTTTTTTGGGGGGGGGTTAGTTTTTATTTATTTATTTATTTATTTATTTATTTATTAATAGTATCCAATATAAGCCTACCCAGAAGGGAAAAAGCAACCACTTAATCCAGTCACTGGCTAAATAAATATGTGGTCACATCCAATAGTTCTGTGTGAGCACAGCTCAAGGAATCCATGCACAGCTCAAGGAAAAAGAAGCAAAAATACCATTTCTTCATGAGTATTCCCCTTCTTTCTCCAAACACTTCTACCATTATTAATGAAATTCAATTAACCTCCTCTGCCCCCCTCTTTTCTACAGAGGTTTCTATAGTTATCTATCTCTGTTCATCACATAGACTGGAAATTTTGATAAATTGCTCAGACTAATTTGTACATCACTTGAGGCAGATGAGATAAATCTTTCAAAAAGCATCTAAAACAAATAAAAACTCACCAAACTTGTCAAGAGGGTAAATGCACTTTGACCAGCCTGGTCTAGTGGGAAGTGTCCCTGCCCATGGCTGTAAGGTTGAAACTGGATGAATTTTAGGTCCCTTCTTACCCAAACCAGTCTGTGATTCAAAGATCCATCTGTCAAAATTTCCATGGCTAACTAAACTTGATTGTATAAGGGTATGTTTGCAGCTTGAGGCTGTTGTTCAGAGTCTTTGCCCAAAGTTTCTGTGTGAGCTTAGAGAATTCACTGTCTGGTCACCCAGGTCATGGACTCAGATTTTTGCTTCCCTTGTCTTATCCAGCAAATTTTCTGTTGCAATGACCAAACACTGGGATGGAAGGTGTGGGGGTACACGGCACTGGTATGGGACTGAAATCAGTTCTTCTTTTCCAAGAATCATTTTTTGGGTAAAAAGAGACATAAAATATCACCCAGTTCCAACCCCTTGTCATGGGCAGGGACATTTTCCATCAGACCAGCCCCATCCAGCCTGGCCTTGGACATTTCCAGGGTTGGGGCAGCCACAGCTTCTCCAGGCAATCTGTGCCAGGGCCTCACCATCCTCAGAGTAAATATCTAATCTTAATCGACTCTCTTTCAATTGGAACCCATTCCCCTTTTTCTTGTCACTACCTGCCCTTCTAAATAGTCTCACCAGACTGGATTGAATCAAACTGGCTTTCCAGTTCTATTCCAAATTAATAAAATGAAAAGTTGACAATATTTGTAGTGGGTTATGGAACCCACACTTTAAAGAATATCTGTGACTGGAAGTACTTGAGATTTGGTGCAGCCCTCCTGGTTATCCACCAGCATTGATTGTGTGCTATCAGCAATGATTGGAAAAACCAGGATCTGCAGAATTCCCTCCAGGACCAGTTCATTTGCTCTCTCATTTTTTGGCTTGACATTACGTATGAACACTAACACATATTTAAAGGGTACAATTCCCTGAATGTACCAAACAAAGCAGCAGCCTCTAATTTTGAATTTCCCTGGAGCTGAGGAGAAAAAAGGTTTGTCAGAACTAATAACAGGTGAATCCCAAAATGGGCTGTGAAGAGAAATTGTCTAATCCTAGTCATTTCCCTTGGTAGCCAGCTCCACTTTTACTGGGAGATTCTGCCTGGAAAAAATGTATTCAATAACGTGTTCTGTCTATATGGACCTATTTCAGTACAGTTCCACTCTTGGAGACCCATCTAAAGAATTGCAGCCCCACATGTCAGCCATTACGTTGGCAAGTAAGCAAATGTTAATTTTGGCTGTGATATATTCTCTGTTTTACTTTAATTGGAGGAAATCCCCAAATCAGTCAGTTAGGAAGCATTTGCTTACAGTGGAGGCTGGAGGTTTTTAGAAAGGGCTTGAGTTACAAATAATAAATTATCCCAATAATAAAGAACTGAACAGCAACATCAGGGAGCAAGGAATTATGCAGCGAGTCTTCCCAAAGCACATCTCTTCCCGTTGCTGTGCAAGATGCATTAGCATGTGTAGCATAATGTTAGGAAACAGTTTATTTCTTTTAGGGAGAAGACCTCATTCATCAGAAAAAACATCTGTCTTCGCACATGATTTAGCTCTGCGGGTCATGATTTAGTTCATCTGGGTCTCCCTCGTGTAAGACACCATTGAGGTAACAATTAATGGCTGAGTTCCACCCTGCTAAGAGCTATTACTGCCTGTTCTGTATTCCCACGGTGCCTTCCCTTTCCTGGAAGGAACACGCAGCCACTGCTGTTCAAGAAGTGCCTGTGCAGAACCCTTAGGGTTGAGACAGAAACTCTCTTTGGGACAGAGAAAAGATCTTCTTAACTGAGTAGCTGGGACAACCTGGATGCTGCAGTAGTTAAGTCTCAGACCACAAGGCTGGCTGGACCTTTCCAAAAATGTGTTTAAAACCTCATTAAGTCATAGGATTGTTTTGGCTGGAAAAGACTTCTAGCGTCATGTACACTGCCGATCCCAATAAAATATGTCCCAAAGTCCCACATTTTTAAAATGTTTTTTAAATCCATCCAAACATGGTGACTCCACCACCGTCTGATTTCCGCATCCACATAATTTGCAAAGATATTAAACAGGGCAGACCCCAATTCTCAACCCTGCTGGACACCACTGGTGCCTGGCCCCAGCTGGATTTAACTTCATTCCCCACCTGGCCACTGAGCCTGGTTTTTACCCAATTAACCAAGCACCCACCCAAGCCCTGAGCAAACAGTTTATCCATGAAAATGTTGGGATAAATGGTGAAAAAAGCTTCACGAAAATCCACATAGACATCTCCGACCTTTCCCTCATCCCTGAAGTCGCCTTGTCATAAAATGGGATCAGGTTGGCCAAGCAGGACCTGCCTTTCACAGCCCCTGGTGTCCCCTGGTCCCCTGGGGGTTCTGCACAAGCCACGTGATGCTGCTCCAGGTTATTTACTCCATAACATGCTCTGAGGTCAGGCTGACAGGCTGTAAAACAACTCCTGTGAGGCAAAATCTTCCACATTCCAGCATTTTGCCTCCAGGCTCATGCCATAATTATGTGAAAACTACACTGTATCCCAAAGGATAACTTTTTATACATGGACCAAATAATTTTATTTATTTATTCATTTTGCTTGAATGAAAAGAAAAAAAAAAAAAAACAACACTGCTTTTTTTCTATTGTACATTCAGTAATGTGGTTAAGGCACATGGCTTGGATGAAGTCTGGGTAAAGATAACTCCTCATGAAATGTAAAGTAATGCAGTATAAAAACTGAAACAGTCAGCTTTCTTGTGATATTTACTGAATTTTACATGCTCTGAATGTGATATCTGTGCTCTAGTTTCTGCAATCTACTCCGCAGTTTCTAAAATATATACACTAGATTTGTGCCCATTAAAACAGCATTATATAGAGATAAGGTGGTTCCACTAGACAGTTAAATCCAGTTCCAACCTGAATGTTGGATTTGCAATTTAAATAGAAGGTGAGAATTACGGAGAGTTAAAAAGATTCCTTCATGTCATGAAATGCTCTTGCAATTGCCTTGCCTCAATTCCCTTTTCTTTAAGAGGAAGTCCAAATTTTACTTCACTGAAGACTGTAGAGGATGAATACATGAAGGTCATTAAATAGTCAAATAGTAGGCAAGCAAAAATTGTTCTGAAGTGACAAACAGTTGGTAGAGACAAAGATAGCTCTAGTAAATAATTGCTTCTGAAGTAATTTTATCTTTTTAAAGAGTCACACGGATTATTGAAAGCTGTTTTCAAAAAGAATGTATTTTCATAGAGTAAAACAATGGCAGGTTATGAAATTTTTTATCACTATATAAGTTCCTTAAAAAAACCAAGACTTTAGCTGTTCTTATCTCAGCCTCTCTCAAGCACAGTAGAAGTAAGACCAAGTGCAGCTGTCAGAATTTTTTTCCACAGAAAACACTTATTTTCTTTATCTATGACACCAATTTTGTTAATGTATAGTTTTATTTATAAGACTTTTAACTGAATATTCAATTTTTATTAGTCATGGTTGGGTTTTGGGTATTTTATTTAACATCAAAAGGTAACATTTTGTATTCATGAACATTGTACTGTGAAATATTGATTTAAAATATCTGAAAGCATACCTTGACTTGTCTTGATTTTTCTTCATTTGTGGCTTTTTCCTCCCTTTTGATCTGTGCTGTTTCATCAGTAATGGCTTTAACACATACAGCAACAAGCAGTCCTGTTGTTTCTTTCGTACTGAAAACCACTCTGGATTATCCTCTTTCACTGAGATTTCCTTTCTGAACTCTTTCTGATCTCTTTGTCAAACATAGGCACTTCAAACAACGATGGTGTGAGAGATATTTTATGTGCTTCAAGAGCCTGATCAGGTCCATAAACATCTTTCCCTGCCAAGCATGCTGGCTTTGTTACTCGCCAAACACTGGGATGCTGAACATTTGACTTCTTTATGTGCTGGTGATTGTTTCTCCCTTTTTGTGCCAAGGCTTGAAGCCTAAAAATAATAACTGGAAATATGGAGATGTTCTGGTTTGAAAGCAAAACCAGTGCGAGACTCCAAGTCAGAAATACAATTTACTGGGAAAAGGGAAAAGCAACACAACACACGCAATAATACAAATGGAAAACCACTGACAAAGTCAGAATATAACCTGACACCCCTTTGGCCAGCGTGTTGGTAGCAGTCCAAATTGGAGTGGCTGCAGTCCTACTGGAGTGGCAGACGTGGTTCTGTTGGAGCAGTGGTCCTGTGGAAAAGTTGTAGTCGGTCCAGTGGAAAACCCCAGCTATGTCCTCTTGGGAACCTGTGGAAAGGCGGCCTCTCTGCCCAAAAATCCCAGAATATATCTAGGTGGGGATGCTTAGCTCCTCCCCGCTGGGCAGAGCATCTCGCAATGGGCTGATGTCATTCTGAGTCACGCGGTGGGTCCTTGATCACCTGTTAAACAGAAAGGGCTCCTGGAAGGAATTATCTCTGAGTCATGTGGCAAGACATTGATGGGCCCATTAATAGGAGATTGTGGGAATCCAGGGCATCCCTCTGGCTGTCCTGGAAGGTCTGGGACCCTGGCAGGGGGTCAGGAACCCCCCTGTACAGAGCCCCGAGAGATGCTGTCTCTGATCTCTGTCCATGGAAAAGAGTTTTCAATCTTACAGGATGAATTACAAGCTCTGAGTGTTTGATATAAGTAATAATTAGTGTGGCACGAGTGCAAAAGTAGAATTTTAGGGTTCTAGATAAGGGGTTTAAAGGGGGCACGATGGAGGAAAATTGGGCGTGCCTTGTCCTTTTTCTTCTTCTTCATGCCCTCCATATTTCACTGTGGTATTGGCATTTTTCTATTGGTTTAGGCTGGGGACACACTGTTCAACATGGGTGATAGATATTGTCACGTTATTGTAAATATAGCACACGTAGTTTCTAGTATATAATGTTTGTAACATCCCACTGAGGGGCAGAGCCCTGCAGGTCTGTCCTGTGAGACAGACCTGCTGCAGGTCAGAGAGAAAATATTTTAGATAAGAAGAAATAAACAACCTGGAGAACCAGCACAGACGAATTACGACTCCTTCTTTGGCAGCAGGGCTGAAAGGCAGAGACTTTCTAATATCTCAGGAGCATTTAAATATCACAGATCCCAACAGGAGATAAGGAAAACTGCCCAGAAGACAACTGCTACACAGATGGTAATAGAAAACATCCTGATTTTCAGTCTCGGACAGGAGTAGTTGTGCATATTCTCCTTTCCCAACTTTTGCTCCATTTCTGCTGCTGAGTCTGCAAAATCAAAATATTGCAGACAGGTCACTCTGCTGAAGGCAGCTGGAATATTTCAGGAGATATCAGCGGCAAAAAAACCCTGAACACTTTCATTATCTGATATGGGGTCTGCAAAACATGGGGCAAACCAAACTCCTTTTCTTACATATCTTTTGTCTTCTGCACTCCCCACCTGCCACTCTCGCAGAGAAAGTTAAAGGGCATAAATCTGTCAGCTATCAAGTGACCCGAGAATCTGAAGTGGGAGGGAAATTTCTAAAAGAAGAAGCTGAAATCCCTGAGTTTCTCCAAAAGATCCAACAAACCAGCTGAACTCATACAATTAAGCTCATACAGATGGAAATACCAAGGTTTTCTGTAGAGTACAGCTTGGTCCCTCATAAAAGAACTAAAATGAGCTCTTCTGCTCTTTTTTGGAAGTGCACAATCCAGCCATCTCCACGTGAAGTGAGGGTTTAGGTTCTCATATTTAACAGGCAGTAGGCTCTGTACCAGCAGAGTCAATGGGAACAAGGATGTGACTCATCCCAATAAAGATGAACATCTTGTGTTAGGCTGAGCTTCACCCACTGCTGTATGGACTCTGTGTGTCAGGAGTCCAGACTGACTCACACCCTTAGGCTGGGACAAACCCACACTGCAGGCACCCACCTTGAAACACAACACTGAGGACTTGCCTGCTTTGAATGGGTGCAGATTTTATCTGCCCAGGTCTTAATAAATTGCCCCTTGTCTCTTGCTGTGGCTTTGCATTCATCTGCATCACTACTGACACTCTCAAAATGATGCTGAAACCAGAAAACGCACAGAGATGTGAAGATTTATTTGTTTATACACAGAGTTTGACAGCAACAAACTCAGGTTTGATTCTCAGTAAAGACAAGCTGAGGATTATGCCAAATTCACCTGTCCTCTCATAGTCACTTTTTCATCCATCCTTCCTTGCTGTATTTGGGCAGGATGGTCCTGAAGAGCTGAAGTTGCTTTTTAGGAAATTCATCTGCAACCTGTAGCTCAACAGGGCTCTGCTGTCAGGGGACAGTGCCTGCTGTTGCCATCAGAAGAGCAAAAAGCTGTAGAGGCAGCTTTTTTTTCTGTGTCTGCTATCAGGAATAGACAAAAAAGAGTGAAATAAGCAGAGACAGATGGTGGAAACAACAGACAGCATAAGTAGCATTAATCTAATACACTCCAACAGTATAGAAACTGGGTTTCTAACTTTAAAAAGTTCTTCAATACACAACTGAAACACACTGGAGACTCGAGAAGGTGAATATTTTCACTTAATTACAGATATAAAAATTTTAGGGATTCCATGTACTACAGTAAGAGCTTATCTAAAATGCAGCCTCCAATCCGACCTGCCTTTAGTGAATCTTGGTGCCTTTTGCATATGGAAGGCTTAAAAGCTGTGTGGTTTTAGAGTGTCCTACAGGACAGTTGTGAACCTCAAATGTCTGAGATTAAAAAAAAAAAAAAAGCCTTAAATGCAGGACGTTTCTAATATGATATGATGGCATGTTAGCCAACATGATTATTTTATTAGATACAAACTAGTTAATAACCCATGGAGGATTTTTTTTTTTCTTTAAGAAAAACGTGCTATTTCCCTACTGCTCATGTAAGTAAAGCCTTTAAAATTTTCATTACAAAAAACCTCCAAAAACTGCCACTAATTTTCCCCCTTCTCTGCCTTTATAATGCTTGTAAATCAGATGTGATAATAACTTCTGAGGAGCTGGAAAGAGCATATTTATCTCCCTGAGAAAGTTATGAGGATGACAGCTCAGTGCTTCAGCAGTATCAGAGCTGTTACATTTCCATTCATTAACTTTCCCTTTTTCTATATAAAACCACATAATTGGGACTTCCCTTAGTGGAAACATTTAGTGCATCTTTAATGGGCGACTCAGGATCGCAGCACTTTATGCCTGAATTTAAGAGTTATTGAGAGCTTCCTGAGAGCTTCCAAGTGTTGCATGTTCCCATAGATTCAGCATCTTTCAGGATTGGACTCTCTTCATATTTGTAGTGTTAATAATGTCAAATCCCCTGTAGTACTTTTCTAATCTATTTACAAAACGTCTCATGCTGAGCATCTCCAAAATTATCTATTGGTTTTTTTTCTTTTTTTTAAGTATTTTTTCTCCAAACTTGAAGTTATTAAAATAATGTAATTTTTCCCTTTCTTCCAGGTGAATTTTCTGGTTAAAATGAATGAGAAAAATAAGTATTAATTCCAATTGCTGCTGGGGAGGTTGAGAGTGAAAACTGTAATCTGGAGCAGAGAAAGAAAAGCTTTATCATGATGGTCTTAATCCACCAGTATCCACAACGTAAACACTTTGATGGAATTCTGGATTTGTAGGATTTCCAGTTTCACAGCTGTGAGGTAATTTGTTAATTTACGGCTCGCCTGACCACCAGCCTTCAGAAGACAAGAATGGATCAGAGTTAGAGCACAACTCAATGGAACTCTGAGCTTTTGGGGTCATTCTGCCATGGGCTTCATGCACAACTCAAGAGTTTAGTACCCACAAAATGAAGAACACGCAAGGAAGAAAATGAGAAACATACAAGGAAGAGGTGTCTTGGGAGAAGTTACTTACCACAGAGTCATAGAATCTCCTAAATTCATGGAATCATGGACCAATCTCAGTTCCAAGGGACCCACTGGGATCATCGAGTCCAAATCCTTGCCTTGACCACAACTGAATCTGTCAGACAAAATCCCCAAGCAGTAAAACACAATTTTTCTTAGAGAAAAAGCCACTGTCAGATTTGCCATAGTTCCTTTCCTAATAAACTTTACCTCTCTCAAAGGCTGCAGTGAATCCTAGAAAGATCTTCCTCTTTATCTGATCCTGCTGCATCCCCAGAGCAAGCTGGGAATTTTTCACATAATAAAATGTGATACCATGAGGATTGAGAAATACTTTTGTGTGTGCTTCACACTTCAGCTCCAAAACTATTACTTAAATTTTCTCTTCCTTCAATAAGACAGGTAGAACTCAAACAAATCCCTCAGCATTCCTTTTACTAAAAACTGCCAATATAGTGTCATTTTTCCTTAAGAAAACTGCATTTTTGCAATTATATTCTCAACCACTGCATGAGTACCGAGTAAGCAGACCTGAAAATACATGTGTTTTTCATGTCTAAAAGCAATTAACCAAATTCAAAATGCACCTACTTCAATATGAAATTTAATTTTATTTATGTTTTCCATACCTCCTGGCATTCAGACATGTCTCACATGCCCAGATGTGAGATGTGAGATATCATTGCTGTGATAAACCAGCACATGGAGCTCTGAGTAACCTGGTCAGGAGGAAGGTGTTCCCTGACCCTTGAAGATGGAATGATCTTTAAGGTCTCTTCCCACCCAGACCATTCTGGGCTTCCATGTTTCTATTTAACTCAAGAGTATTGAGCAAAGCATTAGCACCATGGATAGCTCAAATGCCTTCAGTCAGTGTGGCAACCCAGGACATTCCTCTGGCTGCCCTGGCTGTCTCAAGACCCTGGCAGGGGGCTCAGAGACCTTGGCACAAAGTCAAAAACACCTGTGGCTTTGATTTTAGCCTGTGGAAAAAACTGCCAACTTTGTGTGAAGATTTACACACAAAGATTTACAAAACAAGAGTTTTAGTTAATGTAAGACAGGGTGAAAAAGTAGAATTTTGGGGATTTTTAAAATGGGGTTCAGGAGGTAAGATGGAGGAATTTGGGTGTGTCTTGTCCTTTTCCTTCTTCTTGTCCTCCATCTTTCACTGTGATGGTGACACTTTTTATTGGTTTAGAGTAGGGACATACTGTCTAACATAGGTGACAGGTATTGGAAATTAATCGTAAATAAAGTACACGTAGTTCATAGTATAAAATGCAAACACCGCCCTAGAAGGTAGACAGAATGCCACGACCCGACTTGCTAGACAGAGCTTAGCAGGTCAGAGAAAGAATTTCATAGATAAGAGAAAATAAACAACCTTGAGAAGCAAAACCAATGCATCTGGACTTCTTCTTTGCCTGTGTGGCTGGGAGGAAAAGACTTTTTACGATCTCAGGATCATCTTGACCACAGAACCCCAAGAAGTCTGAATGGAGATAAACCTCTTAATTAGAGCATTTGGTACCTCTTTAACCGCTTAAATACCACAAAAAGGAATGTAGACAGAGGAACCCCCTTGCTGTGCCTGTAGGAAATACAAATTCATGTTTTTCTTTTAAGTCCCCCCTCTCACTATATGGAGCAGTGACCAAAAGTGGATGTCTTCATGAAAGTATAGACTTAGTTTTCTTTAAAGTTGCGCTGTTTTCTTTTCTGTTACACTGTTCAACACGTCCCAGAGGTTGGCACACTGAACCTGGTGTTTATTTTGCACTTGCTTGTTCATTGAGTGCTTGAAAAGGGGATTAGAAATATCTGGTCACAAAATCCCTGGGATCTTCAAAAGATCAGGAATCTACTCGTGCAAAGAAATCAAGGAACAGTAAATCCAGAAGCAAGGCTTTGTGTCAGGATTCTGTGTCAGGAGGGATCTTGGTGTTCTCAGCTTGTGTGACATTTAGTCCATGTTAATTCTAGGATATTCTCTGATCAGGAACATGTAAGGAAAAGATCTGAGTGCCTTGAGACAGAAAATGAAGATTTGTCCACGGGGTCTTATGAGGTAGTTGCCTGCAATAATTGGTTCTGGGTTTGAGGACAGTGGCAATTTCTCCAGCCTAATGCTCCTAATTTATGTCAGGTCCCATGCAGGATATACAATGAAGACAGGAAATGCTTAATATGAAAAAGTAATAGCAGGTTGTTTGGTCAGGATTCCACATTTTGGTGATGCTGGGAAGAAACATTTCAAGATACTGATGACATTTGAAATGTTCAGGAGAAAGCAAAGGATAAATGGTTATTAATAGCTATTTCTTCAGTCTTTCTTGAGTCAACATGTACCAAGAAGCAATGCTATTTTTGAAATCATGTGTTCTTTAAGGACCAGAAATTTTCTGTTGTATTTGTGCTTGAAATTTAAGTCTTTTTCTCTTCAAAGATCAGTCTTTAGAAACATAATGGAAAGACTTCAGTGGGAGCCAGCTGGGGGATCAGTCTCTTCTCCAAGAAAACCAGTGATAGGAAGGGAAAAAATGACCTCAAGTTGCACCAGTGAAGGTTTAGATGAGTAAAAAAATGAGTACTAATATTAAAAAAAAAAAAATAGAAAGGGTGTAACCATTGAAACAGGGCAAGTGACAATGACAGGTGACAATGGAGTCACCATTCCTAGATGCGTTCAAAAAATGTGTGGATGTGGCACTTGAGGGCATGGTTTAATGGTGAAAACCTGGTGGTAATGGGTTAAAGGTTGGACTTGATATTTAAGGTCTTTTCCAATCTAAATTATTCTGTGGTTCTAGGATTATGGTGGCTCTTTTAGTCACTTTATTTAAACACAGTTTGATTTCCCCATTATCCAGTAAGAAATACTCACACAAGAAGGTAACATAAAACATATAAAAATGCTTGATAAGTATATGAATCAGGTCACTTTAATAATCACTTAATTGCCTTAAATAAAAAAAAAAAACCTCTCTAAAGAAACAAAATAATTAGCGTATCAGGACACTGAATTTTGCTTTTGTGTGTGCATAAGCTATTGCTACCTGGATTCTTCTAAAACTACACAGATATTTTCCACTTTGGGCTTGGTTTGGGTGTTTTTCTGCAGCTCATAGATTTTCCTTGGGCTGTGGAGGTAATTCTGCCAAGTGTACAGATAGCTGAGCTAATCATGAGTCTTTATTAAAGGCAGGGAGCCTGAAGATTACAGCTCTAGATCTTCACTTTTCACCTGTGACCTTATTGTGTGGCTTCTTCTGGCTCTTTGCTGTTGTGGTGCAATATTTCTCAATAGACCCAGAATGAAGAATGAAAGATCCATTTGACATTTCAAAGAGAATTTAGGCAGGGCAAACTGGAAATACCTGTGTCTGCCCAGGGGATCAAATTCACTGATGCTATATTTGCAAAGAGTGCAGGAAATCTTTCTTTGCATGAGGGAAGAAAATAAATTAAAAAAAAAAAATCCCATTGTCTTGTTTAAACAATCCTAGGGGTGCAATGCCATGTTGATCTCAGTGAGACACCTGAGTCCAGTGGATGGACTCCCTGGCCATGGCAGTGGGGCTGGAATGAGACGAACTTTTAGGTCCTTTCCAACCCAAACCATTCCATCATTCTATAATTAAATATGATTTGTAAAACTACCATTTACATTGGATCTGCCTCAGAAGTTCCTCATCCAAACACAGCCCCAAACAAGCACCCTTGGGTCTGCCAAGGTCACAAAACACAAAAAAAACACCTCTTGAATCCTAAGAAACACTTTATCTTGTTCTGATTCATTCATTCAGCTTGACTGAGTTAGAAGTCCCCCTGCTCTCTGCTGCCTGCACAATGAGCCAGGGGGTTGGGAAGCAAAGCAAAATGAATATGTAGCTGTTTCACGGGGTTATAATGGAAATTTCAGAGTAATCTGATCAGATCTGTTCCAATATACCCTCAAACCACTCCTGCCATAAGCATGATGAGTGAACACATTGAAATTTGAGCCCAAATTGTGGGACTAATTCTGAGTTTATTGAAATGAACAAGGACAAATGAGGTGCTACTTTCTCTCCCAGACACACAATCAATTTTAGAAAGGCTGCAGCACCTTTATCGTGAGTTTTAAGCTGTAAATCACATCAGACATTAGACTTTTCACTTTGGCTATGGCTACAGTGACTTGACTCCTTGACTCCTTGTGTAGATAATAAAAAAGCTGAGATCATTTGCACTTAAACTTGGTCTGCTACTATTAGGAAAAACAAACAAACAAACAAACAAACAAAAATAAAATAAAACCACCTAAACAGAATCAATCTGAAATCAGCCTGAAGTTCTGGCAACAGGACACTCTTTGGCACTTTTCTAGGTATGTTTCCTTTTTTTTTTTAATCATTAATCATATTCAGCATTTGCTTGTAATTTGCCTATTTCTGACCTCACATAAACAGCTCAGCCAAATAAATGCTTGGAAATGTTTTGAATGGCAAGAACATTCTTTAGCCTGGAGGGCAAACCATCCTCTTAGGATGTAAGAGAGAGAGTTTTAAACACCTGAAGCCGAGGACATCCTATAATTCCTGTCTCCGTTCTTAAATAAGCATTCAACACATGGATGAGTTCTGGGTTGTTATGGCCAAAGTTTTCACTGCATTTCCTTCTCGAGAGATTCAGTCTTGCACAAGATAATTCTGATTTAATGAGGAGTGCAGGGTGGGCTCAACAGATTCAGATTTTATATTAGGGGGGAAAAAAGTGAAGGCACTTCACTAGGAGGTTAGTGCAGTACTGGAACAGATCATCCAGAAATTGGTGGGATCTCAGCCATGGAGGATTTCAGGATCTGGTGAGGCAAAATCTGATCTACTGCTGGGCACATTGTTTTGATGTGCAGATCTCTAGAGGTCCAAGCAGTATTTCCATTGCCATAGGATTCATTTGGGATTCGTGCAAGTGAATCAGAGAGGATCCAGTCAGAAATGAATGGGACAGAAACGGGCACACGGGTTCTAAGAACATACTGAGAAGGACCTCATAATTCTTGATGCCAATAGAAATGTCTTTTGATCAAAGATTGGATTTGGTTTGATTTTCAGAATCATTAATTTAGAAGAGTGGTTCTCAGATCTCCCAACATGTTTGGTAGAAGAAGATGAGTTACCTTTTCTATTTTATTCCAGTATAGTGCCTGCTGAACTGAACACCCTTTTAGAAATATTTCATTTAAGCGACTGCAGGAGACAACTAAGAAGTTTTCCTCTAAATGTTGTTAAATCTTCTAAAATATCTTAGGCTATTACCAGTAAAGAATTCTACAGCAAATATGTGAATGACTAAAATAACTACAGCGAATAGAGTTTTCATCTCTTTACATTAATGTCTTATTGCTCTTAGCATTACTGGACCATTAAGAAAATGCAGTTAGGGATAATTTCTGAATTTTGTTTTCTTCCTCAATGGTCGTCATGGCAGATTAAACAAAAATAAGATTTAAACGTAACTAAAGAAGCTGCTTTAGACAGGCTCTTATGAATCCCTCTCCCCAGATGAGTTATCTTCTCCCAGACTGTTCAGAGAGACTGAAACTGCATTCTAGGATACAAAAAAAAAAAAAAAAAAAAAATCTTGGAATAGTCTTTGGGAGCCTTTAAAAGCAGCAGATAAGATCCTGTTGACTTTAATTCTCACAGTATACAGAGAAAAGGGAGCCAGAATGGGATTGACAAATGACCATCACTATGACAGACTGGGACAATTACAGTAACAAGAGGCAAGATTTTATTTTTCAAGTTCTCCAACAGAGCACTTGTAAGGAAAAATTAAAAGGAATGCATTAAATTAAGGTGGATATGTCTGATCTTTTTTTCTATGTCCTGCTGTGGAGTAGGAGAACCTGCAAAACCAAGAGAGGAACATAAAAAGGGACCAAAAGAAGTGCAAGGACTGGAGACTAAATAGTGCAGAGCTCAAAAATGTCATTTTACAACCCTAGACACCACCATATGGGTAGCATACAGGTCTCAGCTGTTGCTGCTTGCTCTTTATTGGGTTTCAGATAGAAAAATTCAATTTCCACACTTGTCAATCCAGTGTTGTGCACCAGCTTCTAACCACATACACACAAATACTGTGTAATCGTTTTTTTTTTTGAAAGATGTTACATGTAAACCTGTCAGAAAAAGCTTTGATATCTCTCATTTTTAAGCATAGTTTGCATTTTTAAGGCAATAAATAAATAAATACAACTGAACTGACTACAAAAAACCTGTAATCAAGAGAAAAGCTTCCACAAAACTTGATAAAAAGCATGAATATATCAGATACCTAGAAATGCCTGTCATGTATATAGAGTAGTTAAGTTTTTCCAGAACTAAAGAGAAGATAACAGCTTCATTCTCAATTGCCAGCACATACACAACATTTTTGATACGAGATGTCCTTCTTAGCTGGAATGTCTGAGTGCACAAGAGATCCTCAAAATGGGTGGGAGTTTCTTTCAGTTATCTAAGCCTGTTCTCTGTATATGAAAGAAGGTGAGGAAAAAAGTGTACTCTAAAACCCATTCTCACCTTTAACTTGCAGCTAAAGAGACATCACATTTTAGACAGTTACAATTCCAATGAAAATGCAGTCAGAATTTAGGAAGTAAATTCAAATCTGAATTACTGTTAAGGAGAACTGAATAGTTTTTACTCACAATAAATCCATATGCATGCCTAAAATCCCACTATGATATTCTCATTTAATTGCAAAAATAGCAAACCTTTTACTAAGGAATTGCTCTGAGCTCTTTTCATCTGGCCAAAATGCCAGACTTTTTGATGGACATGTTCCCAGCCTGTGACGGAGACAGGAACATCTATTTCCTTCCCAGCCAAGATCTACATGGACAGCCTGATAGGAATAACATCAATCTACATGTGATGTGCACTGATCCCATTCACATGGATGTGACACAGTCAGGTGTGGCTCCAAGTGACACCAAGTGCAATCATGAAAGTCCTTATGCTTTTCTAGACCTTAAAGACTGGAGACTGTTTCAGTTTAAATTACCTGCTTGTTCCTTTCCTCCATGATATTTTGAGATACATGGAGAAATCCCGTATACAGTTTGGAAATTGGAGTTAGGTTTTCCACACTGCATGGTCTCCATGCAAGTTGATACTGGGTTATATATTAAAAGTGGTGCAGCACCTGCCTGGTGTCCCTGAGGTGTTTACCTTGAAGGTAATAAGAGGTATTCATTTGAAGCAGTTTGTGGCAGGGTAATGAGAGTCCAGGGAGCACAAAATTCAATTATGGGAAGTGTGTAATGTATGTGTGTTTTCTTGATTTGTATTGATCCATGTGCATGACAGATTGGTTATAAATTGGGTAATATATTACCTGGTAAATGAAATACACTGGACTGCAGCAGCACATTAGTTGGTGTATTGAATTCTCATGGCCACTGTGACATTTTATTTGTGGGTGTAAGAACCTCTGTTATTTTGTGTGTGTGTATGTTTGTCTGGTGTAATTGTAATTTACAGGTGATACTTGGGTCATTTATGGGAATATTTTGGCACCACAATACATCAGGTGACTGGGTGCCCTTGCCATGAGTGAGGGGAAGGGATGAGCTTCTCCCTTGGGGAGTCAAGATTCTCCTGCCAAGCCCACGGTCACACCTTTCACAGCCTTGTCAGCCTCAAAATGACAATATCTGCTGGTGAATACCTTGACACATCAAGTTGCTTTCAGGTCTCCATCTGGATCATGTTCTTTCTCAAGAGCATCAAAGCCACCACCACAAAAACAAGCAAACAAACCAAAGAAACCCCCCCAAAAAAACCCTGAAAAACCTCTTTGTATAGTGAGCATACTCTGTGAACATTTCCCTCAAAAAAAAAAATGCGAAGGAACAAATTCTATTAAGTAACAAGAAGGAAATGGAGAGTTTTGAAGGCACAAAAAAAAAATGTTGTTACATTCCTTTGGCAAAGGAATGGAATAAAGAGAATAAAGAGAATATGACAACATTTTTTCTCTTTGCCCTGATGATTTTGGCTGGCAAAAATGCAGAAGCAAATGCCAAAAAGTTTGTTTCTTCTAGAGTGGGAAGTGAAAAGATGATTTATTACACCTTATTATTTATACAACTTCTTATAGTTGCAAATGTGTTTCAATAATCTTTATAGAGCTCAATTATACCACAGCCAATTGATGTGAGTGATTTCAGTACTTCTTAATATGCTGTTTAAAGCCTCCAGTGAAAACTTTTCTTAATGCATGGTATAAAATATATGGCAAACTCTTTTAATGTAACTAAGTCCTGGTTTTATTTTGTAGCTAAAATGCAGAAAGCACGGAGATTGGGTTTGTATTAGTCTATAGAGATGTTTACCTCCGTCCAGTCCTGTCAGTATTTCCACTTCTAATTTGGCAGAGGTCTTGCACTGATCTTGTTTATTTGTTTATTTCAGGGAATAATTATTTCTTCTCTTCTTGATTTATGCCTGTTCTTGGTTGTCTGAAATTCTGTGCTCTGTGCTAAGCTGGAGTTTTATGCTCATCAAAGTGAATCCTCTTAACTTTAGCTCCACTGTTACAGCACTGTGTGTAGTAATTATAAATTTATTAATTATGGGATGTACTTGGGCTGTAGATTTACCACCTCTGAAATATTCTATGGAACTCAAATCCTGGCATCAGTATTTACCTGCCTGATCCCTCCTTGGGCATCTCATCTTTTAGACAGACTCTGTGCAACAACATGAGAGGGGGAAACACTTCTGCAAAATATTTCTTGTAAAAACCAGATGCGTTTATGACTTTTCAAATATGTGGTTAGGAATACTTTAAATTATTGTTTTCACTTAACAATTTAAGGTGATGGAGTATAATTTTTCATCTGTGAAGGAAAGACTGAATCTAGCTCTCAAGAGGTGAAGCTTCCAAAAATGAATGGCAAGTCTCAAAAAAAACCCTTCAAGGTAGGTGTGAGGTAAGTTGCAAAGATGTTTAAGTAAAATAGTATGTCCACGATGAACTGAATAGTGCTTTGTAGAGGTGTGAATTTCCATAATTAGCCCAACATTTATGATTAGTCCTGCTAATGAATATCTCCCAGATAGTCATCCTGACATGAATATCTCCCTTCTGGAGCTCTTGGACTCACACTACCCAGGTTCCCTGTGTACCACAGCCTGAGGTGCTTCTACTGCATTTTATTAATATTCTATTTCTGTTATGTTTCTCTGTTGTATCAGTCTCCACCAGACCCTGTGGATACCAATTCTCTAAAGAGGAAGAAACTTTGACTTCTGTGGTAATTCATACCTCCTGTCTTCAGTACTGTCCCTCCTCTGAATTTTCCTCCATGTGTTATGAACCTGCAGCACACAAACCCTGAGAATGACAACCTGTAAGCACAGAATTCTGGTGGCAGGTTGTATTTGTCTCTCCTCAGTCATCTCTACAAAGGAAAGGAATATTCAGAATTAAATAGCAACCTGTAGCAGTGCTGTGTAATTGACAAGCAGACATAAGTATATTTAGCAGCCTAATGCTGTCTGAAATTAGATTTCTTCAGAATAACAGTGTTTTCCAGACAAGCAGGAAGATGATGGGCAGCCTGATTCTTTGCAGCAAATTAAAAACCAAGGAGTCTTTAAGGTGAGACTAGTCATCTACATAAACAGGATGAAATGAAATAATCTTAGGTCTATTATTTTCACAGAATGACAGAGCTGTTTAGGTTGGAAAAGACCTCCAAGATCACAGAGGCCAACCTTTGACCAACCACCACCTTTTTAACTAGACCAGTACACTGAATGCCACATCCAGTTGTTTCCTGACCACCTCCATGAATGGGGACTCTGCCCCTTCAAATACCTGACTGCTCTTTCCAGGAAGAAATTCTTCCTGATGTCCAACCTGAACCTCCCCTAGCACAGCTTGAGGCATTTCCTTCTGTCCTGTTATTAATTTCCTGATAGAAAAGGCTGAGTCCCACCTGGCTCCAATCACCTTTCAGGGTGATGTAGAGGGTGTGAGATCTTCCTTGAGCCTCTTTTCTCCAGCCTGAACACTTCCAGCTCCCTCAGTCACTCTTCCTATGAATTCTTCTCAGGACTCTTCACCAGCTTCATTGCCCTTACCTGGAATCCCCTTTTCACTTTGCCTGAGGCAGCTACACATTTCATATGAGTAATAAAATATTCCTAAATATTTTCCTGCCAGGCCACCAGGTATAAACTAACAGGAAAAGCCACAAGGCAAGAGGATGAAGAATTGATCAGGTAAATATTCTTTTTTTCAATAAATGTGCAACATCTGCACAACATTCCCATTGAATTTTTGACCAGTGTATATTTCTGACCAGGGGACAACCTGCCTTTCCTCTCTGATGTGCCTGCTCTGCATCTGGCCAAAATGCACGGTAGCATGGGATGTTCCAGCTGAAACTCTTTTCACTCATATTTTTCATACTTCACTAAAGAACTCCTTGATGTTTTTTCAGCTATAAAAGTAGAGGTCCCACAGTTGCATGACTTTGCTGCCATCAGGAAGCCTCAGAGAAACTCAAAGGAATTCTGCTTTGTGGGAGGAATGAAAACACACCAACTTTCACTCAACTGATTCACACAGGGTCAGGGTTTTGTCTCCCTTTCCACAGTTGTTCTTCCAGGTAACAAGCAACAGGACAAGAGGAAATGGCCTCAAGTTGCCGCAGGGGATGTTTAGACTGGATATTAGGAAAGATTTCTTCACTGCAAGGATGGTGAAACATTGGAGCAGGCTACCCAGAGAAATGTTGGAGCCACCACCCCTGGAAGTGTTCAATAAATGTGTAGATGCAGCACTTTGGCACATGGTTTAGTGGTGGGCCTGACAGTGTTAAATTAATGATTGGATTTAGAAAGCTTTTCCAGCCTCAGTGATTCTGTGATTCCATATCTGTGCACCTCTGATTCTTTCTCTGCTCATGGTGAGATGCAGAGTTGGAAGTTCATATCAGCTTGCATGGCATGATGCTGCATGGAAAGCATATGCTTCCCAATTATTTTGGACACTAATTGAGCTGAGCTGAACAATGATGTGTTAACTTGGTTTGCTTGCTATGACTCAAGGATTTACAAAAGATAACCCATTTAGGGCTCAAGGTGCCTGTGCCAATTGTTTTCCTGAACAATGCATCTTTCAATCACCTTTTCCATTATCCACGTAAATTAACTTCATTGTCTTTGGAAGTAATTGACACTGTTTTTTATTCTTTTATTATCTCATAATTATGTCAGTGTAAACATAGCCAGAGGTAATTAATCCAGTAAAGGGGATAAATTCTGCATGCCGTGCAAACAAAAATTAAAAATCCAGGGAGATTTAGTCAATAACACTGTGAGCTTAATCATCTCATAAGATACATTAATAGGGATAATATCCAGCTTTGTTTGTAATTTATTTTCCTCCAGTTTGCAAGTATGAACAATGGTTGCCCATAAGTATCAAACAATGGTAACTGATAAACCAAGGCAGCTGTTTATACCTAAACCTTGGCTTATTGTAGGCAATGGCTCAAAAATGTTAATTTAGTAACAATGACTAATCCACTTGACCACACTCTCAAATAAAGAAGCCAAACTATTTATGTTCAAATCAATTTATTTCTTTTTCTATATCATGAGCTATCAAAGTGTTGTTTGAAGAAAAGAGCAGAAAAACCTTTCAAGATTTTCTTTGGTAAGCTTTGTCTAAAATGGGTTTGTAGACAGTAATTGAGGCTTAAACTACTTTGTCCATTATCTGATTATCTACTTGCTTGGAAAGCACACAGAAAGAATATATTGTTTAATCAATTTGCCTCCTTTTTCAGGCATAATTTCTCTTTAGACTCTGAGTTTATGAGAGCAAGAATTTGGTGTTATGTTGCACAGTGTTGTGTACAAAAGTCTCCAACTGCAGATCAAGCTCTGACATGTTTTACAATATAATAACTGATCATTAAGAACATTGATTAAAAGTAATAGCTAAAATCATCTGCATCACATTCAGCTGAGAGCAATAATAAGTAGATGGGAATATTCTCAGGTTTTACTTGCTATAATCTGTTAATCATGTGCAAAGCTGTGTTTTCCCAGCCAGTTACTAAATGTTCTGTCAACTTTTTGGAGGGGATAAAGTTATTCAGAATTTCTGAGACACAGAATGTTTTAAAAGAAAACTTAAAGGGCTGACTCTGGAATTCAAGTTTCTGAAAAGATACTCAGGTTTTACATTTTTGGCCTAAGTGCCTTTTCCAACGTAAGAATACAAGTCAAATTCAGCTAAATATCTGGGACAGGGAATGGAGAAACACATTTCCTAGTCCATAACACAGATTCCTGAGGGAATCATGCTTAATAAGGTCCTCCCAAATATTTTCCAGAATTAAAATATATTACATTAAACAACTAAGTTAATAATTAAGTATATATAATTCAATAGAACTGAAATATAATAGTTGTATACAAATATTCTGAGTTTCAAGTCTCATCTACAAGAGGCCATAGAGTAAGTTCATGTGTCACAGAGGAAGAGACTCTTGGTTTTTTAATTGGTAGAAAAGTAAAACGTTAAGCAGTAATAGGCTATTAGACTACACACTAATTACTAGAACTCACCAACAGAACTGGACAATTGTCAGCCTCAAATTTAATCTTATGAATTTTCTTTTTGACAGAAAAGAAATTCCACAAAGATAAATGTTCTTATTAAAAGCAGCACAGATTTATCTGCTAGATTGTTTTTAACAGTTTATGGGTGGACAAAACCATAGTCCAAGGGACTAAAACTACTCAGAGCTGCATATTGTCCTTGTACTCCTAAGACAGCAGATAAGGCCAGGTCCTTAAATATATCCAGCTTTCCCAAAATATCCCAATCCAAGAATATTTTGTTGATCCAACAGACCCAGCAGAATGCAGAGGAGAGACTGTTCTGGTACTGAATGCTCCTCTTTTTCTGTGATGATTAATGTTTTTTGTATTGTCACATATGTCCTGGGATCAAAACTAACCTTTAACAATACTCATTTCTTGCTCTTCTATCTTTGCTGGCACAAGAAGATTTTATTAGGGGAAAACAGGCTCACCTAAACCAGAAAAAATAATTTTTTAACATTAGACTTAATTTGGCTTTAAGCAGGACTTTTTTCACTCTTCTTTCTCATTCTAGGTAATTTCAAACAATCACAATAATTACAAGTTGTTTTGCATGATATTTTGCTTTCAGTGAGCTTAATGACATGCCTGAAAATGAGCCTATTGATTTTTTTTTTCTATTTTCATTGAAACAGCTAAATATAGATTTTTTTTTAGGAAAAAAAGTCCTGCAAACAATATATAGTGCAATGTCTTCTGAATTTATCATAGCCCCCAATGCTACAGATCAACTGTTTCTTGTACATTTCTTTGACTGATGGCAAACACCTTGCAAATCTGATCGTGTTGCTGTATCTGTTTTACTGACTGTTTGTGCAGCCAGGTTTCACAGCATATCATAAACTAATCCAGAATGAAACAACTTACCAAAATTTTACTTACAGTATATATTAATACATATTTATTGAAAGGAGCATAAAACAGAGCTGGAGAGGGACTTTTCACAAGGGCATGAAGCGATAGCAAAAGGGGAAATGACATTGAGATGAAGGAGGGTAGAGTTAGATTAGATATTAGAAAAAAACCTCTTTTCTGTGAAGGTGGGGAGGCCCTGGCACAGGCTGTCCAGAGAATTTTTGGATGCCTCACTCCTGGAAGTGTTCAAGTTCAGGCTGGATGGAGCTTGGAGCAAGCTGGTCTGGTGGAAGGTGAATACCTATAAGGTCCTTTCCAATTCGAACTGTACTGATTAAATGACTGAATGATTATTTGGCATCTTAAATATTTCCTTAATCCAGTTCACCAAACAGTTGCCAATCTGAGTCATTCCAGCACAATGCCTGCAGTTGTTGGAACGACCAGCTGGAAACTTGTGGGAAGGGAAGAGGGACTAAATTTGTCTAAGTTAGCTACAGCAGCAGTACCACCGAATGCGCAAGCAAGGAAATAGTTTCATTTTGCTCTGAAAATTAACTTCTTTATATGGAAAATATATGCAAATCGACCAGATGCACTGAGAGGGGAAACATAGAAGTCCTGATTTAGCAAAGTACTTAAGCACACTCTTAAAGTTAATCATGTGCTTAAGTCTATTCACTGAAGCACTTGACACATGTGTGTGCTTTTGCTGAGTTAATGTAATAAAGCAGAGACCATAATGATAGTCCTAGGATAAACAGACAGACTGAGTTGTTAAAAGCAGAGCATGTGCGAGCTCCTGCTTCCTATATCCCATCCTAAAATAGGTCTCTAGAGCAGAGATGCATCTCACACTGCAGGCGCTTCTCCCCTTCCCTTGAGGGAACTCAAGGATTACTTTAGATGAGACAGCAAATGCTCACAAAGCCCAGATCCAGTGGCATGAGCTGGCATCATGGGCTGAAAGCTGCCTTGTTTTCAAGCAGCAGCTTAATCTCCTGGTCAGGGGAGCTGGAAGTTTTCTGGGAGAAAAATGCAAAAAGATTGATGTCTCATCAAAAATTATGATCTCATCCCCTAAGAAGATGATCCGTTCCTCTCAATACTGAGTCCTTGTTAAAAATGAATGAGCAATTGCTTCCTGCTTACTACCTGCTGAAAACCCCCAATGAAATGTGTAGAATCATGGAATCATTAAGATTGGGAAAATCCTCTCAGATCTTCAAGTCCAACCATTAACCCAGCACTTCCATGTTCACAACTAAACCATGTCCTCAAGTGCCACATTTACACACATTCTGAAACTTCCAAGGGTGGTGATTCACCACTGCCCTGGGCAACTTGTTCCAATGCCCAGCCGCCCTTTCAATGAGCAAATTTTTCCTAATATCCAGTCTAAAGATCATGTAGGGGAGGTTGGTTCAGGCTAGAACTATTGTTCTTAGGATGAACCTACATGCCTGCAATCAGGCAAGCAGTGGTGGTTCAGAGAGGCACAGTCACCACAAAAATTAAACTTTAATGGAAAAACATGAACCCTATTTCTCATTAATTAGCATATACATTGCCCATGGTCATTAAATATAAAATGTGTGAGTGAGCCACACGTGAAGACATCTGTGGGGCTGTGGACTCCCCAGTCCTGGAGATAGTCAAGACAGGCTGGATGGGGCTTTGAATAACCTGGTCTGGTCCATGGCAGGGGGGTGGAATTAGGAAACCTCTAAGGTCCCTTCCAACCCTATCCATTCTATGGTTCTGTAATTCTAAATTTAGAATTTTGCTTAAAGCTGTCTACAGGTGGAGGAGATGTCAGAGCTCCTGTGACACTCAGGGGAGATCAGGTCCATGTACATACAGGAGCCTAGGAAGTGAAAGAGCTCATCCTAAAAAAGATTGGCTGTTCCAGCTAAATTCTTTCTAGTTTTTGTGTGTCACATGGAGTTCATCTCTCTTGGTTTCCACGGAATGCTCACATGTGGGTACTTACCTATAAATCTTTCACTGAATCCTATCCTGAGCGAGTTAAATTGTTCAAGACTCTCCTGTGGAGTGGCACACACAAAGTTCATTTAGTAAATATCTTGTTTTACCCTCTTTCTCTGGGAAGCTGGTACTGTTGAAGACAGGACACTCCTGGTCAACCTGGCAGGCAGCAAAACTCCACAAAGTTGTTCACTCACACTTCCCCAGTGGGAAAAAGAGCTAAAAAAACCAACCAACCAACCAAACAAACAAACAAACAAACAAAAAAAAAACCAAAAGAAAAAAAAAAACCTAAAACTTGTAGGTTGAGTTAAAGCAGTTTAATAGGACAGAAAAAGAAGGGCAAACTTTTTTAATAATAATAAAAGAAATTATGCACAATTTGTCTCCACCTTCTGACTGAGTCCCAGCCAGTTCCTGAGCAGAAATTGCCACTCACTGGTCAACTCCTCTGAGTTTCTTTGTTCAGCCTGATGCCATAAGGTATGGAATTTCACTTTGGATCAAATGTCCCAGATGTGTCCCCTCCCAGGTTTTTGTCCATCCCCAGTCTCCTCGCTGGCAGGGCAGTACGAGTGAGAAGTCCTTGACTTAGTGTAAGCACTAAACAACAACTAAATCATCAGTGTGTTATCCACATTATTCTCATCCTAAATGCAAAGCACAGCACTGTACCAGCTACTACAAACAAAACTGACTCTATTCCAGGAGAGAACAGGGCAATACTGAGCAAGGTGAATCCTGTTCTGACCAACTCTGGCTTTTCTTACATCCTGACATCATGTTGTGCTTATACACAGTCATTATTTACTTTGTCTGTGTCCAGTGGTGGGGCTTGACTCTTTTGTATTTCATTCTTTCACCAGAATTTTAGTTGTTTTTACAATATCTGCAGTGAAAACCCATCACTTTCCTTCCCTCATTTTTTTTTTGCTTTATGCAGGATTTTGCTCACTTGGCATTTTCTCAAATTTTACCTATTTCTCATAGCTCTTAGCAACCAAACCCTATTGCAGTCTTGAAAACTCGTGCCAAGATATTCAGAGGGATTCTAGGATGTCAGCCAGATATCATTTCAAGCTTAGATACAACTTAAAATGCTTTCAATTTTGTTTTTCCCTCTTTTCAACACTGTCCTTTCCAGGACTTAATATTCCACCTGCTGTTTAGTCACCACAGAATCATGGAATGGTTTGGGTTGGAAGGGACCTTAAAAATCATTTTGTCCCACCTCCTTCCATGGGCAGGTGCACCTTTCACTAGACCAGGTTTATAATAATATACATAATAATGTATGTGCAAGATGCACGTTAATGATTGTAGACACGCAGTTGAAAAAAATAATACATTAAATTAATTTCAAATAGAGGTGAAGATGACAAAAATAGATTTTGTGTCTATAAATAATAAGTAAATCACCATAAAACGTTGCTGCCAAAAACCCTGTTGCTACTGGTGTAAATTTGCAGATGGAGCAAATAGGCATGGGTTTGATTCATCACTTGTGCTCAAGTTATGCAATACCACCAAAAAATTCTATATAAATACAGTTTTGTTTACTTTAACCTGGACTTGATAGACTCCAGGAAAACATAAAATCAGATCCCTTTTATTCACTCCCTTATCAGTCTGTTTGTACTCCCTTTTCACAAGAGAAAAAGGACCTTGAGTTTACAAAACATAAAAGAAGTTTATTCTTGTAACTTCCATCTCCCTATAAATTTTACACTGTCGTGCCCCTATTGACTGAAGGGGAGTTAGTACTGACTTAATGACTGGTCAGAAAAAGTTCTTTTTTTAACACAGCTGCTTTACAAGGTAATCTTGATGTCTGCACTGGTTACAGGATGCATTTGCTGAATAATAATATTGGACTTTTTACTTGGTGCAGGCATAAATGGATGCAACTGCATTGACTTTTCCGACATATATTTTACACACCAAATTTCCTCTTCCTATGAAATAATAATTAATCATTCATATCCTGTGCATGGGGGGAGCTGCGAGCTCCTATCTGAAGCCTGGATGGGTTTTGTAACAGCTTAGACTGGAAGAAAGAGCTTTAATGAGAAATCAGTGTGACTGTAAAATACACTAAATTAGGATCTTCAGGAGTTGGTATCTACAGTGCACATCTGAGGAAATCACTCTGGGTTCCTGTCAAAGGTAATAGAGAGCTCATTTGTGTAGTCAATGACTTCAGGATGTGATTCATCTCCTTAAATAGGCACCTGCATTCAGTTCAATATAAATTCTGTTGACCAGCTTTTTACTGACTATTTTAAGAGCCTCAAGAACCGTGTCTGAAGCAGATACCCTGCTGCAGATATCTGGAGTTAGGTGAGGGGAATTCATCAGTGTTATAAGTCTCTTGTCTGAGGATTCCAGCCTGATGCTACTGCTGTGTGCAGGTTTGGCTCAAATTTGGGGTAAGTAAAGAACCCTTAGAAAAATTACTACCTTTTATTACAGAAAATAAAGTCTGTTCAACACGTGAACCATGACAGTTCAACTTTTGTTTATTTGTATTCAGAGAATCAGAGAATCCTTGAGGTTGAAAAAGACCTGTGAGATTATCAAGTCCAACCATCAATGCAGCAAACCCACACTGTTCAGCACTAAACCATGTCCCCAGATGCCATTGCCACAAATTTTTAAACACTCTCAGAGATGGAGACTGTCCAATCAGGGCTGCCTCTGTTTCCAGACTTCTGTGTGTTTCTTCACCTCAAACCCTGCTGTAGCTATATGGAGCTAAAAGGACAAAGTTTTTTAATGAAGTTACTCTCAGTCAGTTGTGCTTTTGGAGTGGTTTGTTTGTTTTTTTTTTTTTTTCACATGATTTCTTGAGCCTCCTTTTCTCACACAGCAACAAACTGTAGGATCTGTTTGGCTGTTTTTTTAATCACATTCATTCAAACAGTATTACCTCTAGTCTATGAAAACCAGATCTTCAGCAAAAACATATCTCTGAAAAGGCATCAAAACAGTTTTATGACTTTATCACTGCTTAGCTTGGGATATCATGGACTAGTGTGCAAGTTTTCCTGGTAAAAATCCACAACACCACACAAACGTCCCTTTTTAAAATGTCCAAGTCTCACTTTGGTAAATCAATGGAACAAAAAAAAGCATTTTTGCATACCTTTCATATTTGGAGATTTCAGATCATGCTCATTCAATAATCTTTCCACAATCCTTTTTTTAGTTTAGATGAGAATCAGTATCTCTTCATCAATGCTGACTTGATAATGCAGAAGAACAGGGAAGTGAGATTATAGATGATGAAAAGTTAAATATAAGTGGTATTAAAGAAGAATATCCTAGAGTGTCTGCTTGACATTTAATGTCAGATTTTTCTCAAATAAAGTATGATATTAAAGGAGAAAGGTGGGTTTTGATTAACAGATGAATATTGTGCTTGAAATATCAAACCAATGGGCAATAACAGAATCACAGAATAATTAGAGCTGGAAGGGACCTCTGGAGATCATGTGGTCCAACCCCCCTGCCAAGGGAAGTTCACCTAGTGCAGGTGGCACAGGAAAACATCCAGGTCAATTTTCACTGTCTCCAGGTGGGTTTATTGCCATGGGGAAAGTCACAAGTAAATTATATGGTGAAGAAACATGGCAGTGTGGGAAAGTGAATTCCTTTACTCTGAGCTGCTGTCCACCTTGTGTGGAATTGCAGAGTAAGACATCAAACACAGATGAAGTCCCAAAACACAACTTAGTCTGACATTGCACAGGAAAGAAGCCATCAGGTAGGACTTAGGTGAAATTTACTCTGTCAGACACCTCAGCCTGAAAACAAGCAAGGATGGGTTTGGGACACACCTCTTCTATTTTCTAGTTTAAAAATTCATACCAATTTTTCCAAGTCCTATCAGTAAGTAGACATGAAATTACCTCTGTGATTCCAGATTATCACCAAACACTTTGACACCTCTGCCAAGTGTATGTTAGAGGAACACAGTTTGCTTCCATCCCTTTCAGTTTCCAGATTGCTTGCAGATTATTGCTTGCAGACATTCATTCATTCATGCAGCTCCAAGCAGTTTGCTGGCTGGGGACTCCAAATTGTCAGTATTACAGAAGCACCAGTAACCTCAATTTACTTGAATGACCACTGAATCAAACTAAGTATTTGCAATTACACCTGCGTGTGTGTGCTTGGGCCATGAAAGGCAACTTTATTTCCTTGTAGATGAAAAACCTCTCTGTATGTGAAGTATTAATATTATTCCTGCAAACCACAATCTTTAATTTAAAGACCTGAAGTTATTACAACAACAAGACACATTTGTCATCTGCTGTATTATTTAAAAAAATTATGCTTTGTTGGTTTAAATATGCATTCAAAACACTAAAGACTTTTTGTTCAAACATCAAGATTGGAGTATTACACTGAAAATCCTTAGTAATAATTAATTTTATGATTTCAGCAGTAAAGTTTCTTGAGCTGAGAACTGAGGGAGGTGTAGGAGATGCAGAGTTTGACTGACAGTTGATTAGTATTTTAGGGGTTTCTCTGCTTTTTTTGCCAGTTCTTTCAGGCACATGTCAGACTTGCAGCTTCAGCGGGACCTGATCCACTTCCAAATGATCTGGATTGCCACAGCAAAAGGACAGAGGAGGTCAGTACCAAGTGAATTGGATCTTTAAAGGTTCAGGTTTGATCCCCTCTCACTCTGTGTAATTGTCACTCCTTGTGTGGATCTTGGCTTGTTTCCTCGTAGGGCCCTCCTTACCACCATGGTCTTGGCTTCTCTGCTTAGTGCAGCAAAGGAGCTGGGCTGACAGACTGGGCAGACTGACAGCCACTGTGGGGAAGGAGGGGTGACACTGATGCTGCTGCTGCCACCTCAGTATTTCCTGGGAAAACAGAAACTCCTTGATTTCAACATGCATGAATTTTTCATGAGCAGTGCATTTAATGCAAGGGAGAGAGAGAGACCAGAGATGTTCCACTTACTGGTGAAATATGACAGTGCAACAAGGGAATTAAAAGTTTTGGTGACTCAGTGGTCATTTCTTTCATCTAATTGAAGCATTTGTACATTATATACAAAGCATTTATCTTATCTCTTTAGTTTGTTCTGATTTTTTCATTTGTTGACATATCTTTCTAATGCACTATCAGTGTGTTAAAAATCTCAGATAAGAACATAAATAAGAAAGAGGATTTTAAAGGATTGGGGTTTTGGCATATGGTCAACCTGCTTTGTAATGAAACCTCTAGTAAAAAGTTGTTTTAACATCTTTTTGAACCCAGAATCCCTCAATCACAGCAAATAAACCACCTCATTAGACATCTCAAAGTTGCAACTACTGCATGAACCAAAGGTTTCATGTTTGTTGGAGTAACTGATGTGTTTACATATGACTGGAGTTGGCTGTGGATCACATCAGGGGTTGTGAAAGATGAGACTATAACCAAAGAGAGAAGAGAGTTCTTGTGTTCGTGTGCACATCTTAGAATCACAGAATGCTTTGGGTTGGAAGAGACTTCAAGGATCACCCAGTTCCAACTCCCTGCCATGGGCAGGGACACTTTCCTCTAGACCAGGTTTTTCCAAGCTCCATCCAGCCTGGCCTTAAACACTTCCAGGGGTTGGGAATGCACAGCCTTTCTGGGCAAACTGTGCCAGGGCCTCACCACCCCCACAGGGAAGAATTTGTTCCTAATATCCCATCTAACTCCACCCTCTTTCAGCTTAAGGCCATCCCCCCTTGTCCTGTCATTCCATGCCCTTGTCCAATGTCCCTCTCCATTCTTCTTATAGACCCCCTTTAGACACTG
This sequence comes from Vidua chalybeata, assembly GCF_026979565.1. Taxonomy (NCBI): domain Eukaryota; kingdom Metazoa; phylum Chordata; class Aves; order Passeriformes; family Viduidae; genus Vidua; species Vidua chalybeata. The sequence goes on along the minus strand of NC_071530.1, from coordinate 149,975,715 downwards.
GAAGAAGCTCTAAATTCTCCCTTGATCCTTCTCTTCTCCAGGCTAAACTGCTCCAAGTCTCCCAGCCTTTCTCCATGGGAGAGGATCTCCAGCCTTGTCATCAACTTGATGGCCTCTTCTGGACTCATTTCAGCAGGAAATGTTAAATTTCAGCAGGTCAGAGTCTCCAGGTGTGTCTTGGTTAGACTTGGGCACTGAGAATTTATTTTTGTGAAAGGGAGGGTGTCCCAATGATGATGATTTTATAAGTTATTTTGATACATGTGAAAAATAAAGGATGATCATTGTAAGAAATGGAAGGTACATTAGGCTAAGTGGAGCAAGAAGATGAGAGAGTTGTGTACAGGCATGGAGAGAGACAGAATAGGAGCCACAGAGCTGCAAGTAACAGGCAGACATTCAGGGAAGAGTGCAGATGACAAAGTGCATGTAACTATTCATTGCCTTTTTGTTAAGAACAGCTCACACGTCCTCAGACAACCCAAACAGAGACTCACACAATGAGACACTACTGAGGGGAAAACAAAAAAGAACAATCATGAATGGCAGGGCACAGACTTTGCACTCAGTCAGCTTACACTACATTTCAGCTGGCAAGTGAACAGTCTGATGTTCTCTAGCTCATTCCCAAAGCAAGAGAGGAAGCAACATAAACCTTTAGTGCTGCCCAGAGCAACAATGAGAGCAAGGCTGGAAGAAACCCTGTCAAGGAGTCCTTCTTTCATCCGCAAGGCAGCAAAAACTCTCTGAGAAAAAGATCTGACCAAATGTCTGCCTGACCACATCTCTAGGCACACCCAGCCATGAAATCAGTATGTCAGCTCTGTGGAATCTTCCATGCACCTTCACCTTCCACAAGAAACATTCTTTTTTCCCCCTCAGCATTTGCTGAAATTTAACTGTCAGGGTACTGTCAACTCAGTTACTGGAGTACAGGCATTTAGCACTGTTTGAGATATCCTGAGGTGTCCAAATGTCCACATGGACTGACAGATATGACAGAGAAGCCACAGAAGACTCACACCCTTCTGGAAAGGGGGTGAGGCCAGACAAAACACCGTAGGAAGTGTCAGACTGTGCAAGTGGTGATAAATGCCGTACAATTCACTGAACTGGAACTCTAAAATCTAATCTAAATCTTCCTTATAGAATTTGATAATCCCCTTTATGCTTTATTGGAGAAATCTCTCCTATCATAGAACCTGAGCTGTGGAATTTGGACTGTGTTGTTCAGCTGTCTTTTGAATAGAATAGAAACAGAAACTAAGGGAACATGAAAACCTCTATGCATGGCATCTAAACAGCTTCATATCAGAGCAGAAAGTGAGATTTCCCTACTAGCTGTGGCCAAAACTGAAATGTTGTTTCATATGTCTAGCAGAGCACAGAGTACTTCAGTACTTCATGCTCCTTGAAATATTTATTCATAGTTCTTGTCTTTTCATGGAATCACAGAGTGATTTGGTTTGGAAAGGACTTTAAAGATCATCTTGTTCTAACCCTCTGCCATGGGCACTATCCCAGGTTGCTCCAAGCCTCATCCAACCTGACAACCTTGGGCACTTCCAGGGATGGGGCAGCCACAGCTTCTCTGGGCACCCTGTGCCAGAGACTTGCCTCCCTCACAGGGAAGATTTTCTTCCTAATATCTAATGTAAACCTACTCTCTTTCAGTTTAAAGCCATTTCCTCTTCTTCTGTTACTACATATGCTTGTGAAAAGTTCCTCTCCAGATTTCTTGTCAGCTCCCTTCAGCTACTGGAAGGCTGCAATTGGGTCACCCCAAAGCCTTCTCCTTTCTAGGATGAAAAACCCCAATTGTCTTGGCCTCTCCTTTTAGGAGAGATGCTCCACCCCTCTAATCATCCTGGTGGACTTGTCTGGACAGACTGATCTCCTTCCTGTGCTGAGGACACCAGAGTGGATGCAGAACTCTGGATGCAGTCTTTTGGTTTAGCTGTGTGGCTCTAAACCTCTTGTGAACCAGTAATAATCTAGATCCTCTGCTGCAGAGTGACTGTCCAGCCTATATTTCTCATCTGTATCTACCAAAAAAAAAAAAAAAAAAAAAAAAAGATCATTCAAGCCTTTAGATTAAAATATGCATTTGCCCTTAGTGAATTGCAGTGTAATACTTTCTTCAGTCCACTTTGTCAAGATAATTTTGTTGAGTTTGTGCTAATCCTGTCTTCCACCGTGTCCTCCTGGTAGCCCCACCCATCACAGTGACACCTACAGATCAGATAAGAATATCTTCTACTTTCTGTTCTGACTCGCTGTGCTCTGCAGACTGATAAGTTCCTGCCAGTTCAGCAGGGCATTCCTGCCACAGTGATCTCCTGATAATCACACCATGAACACGGTATTTCTACCAATTATGCATCTACATCACAGTCATTCTGTTTCGATCCTGTTCAGGATAAAAATACCAGAAGTGTCAAACACTTTCCAAATCTAATACAGAGGATCTCTATTGCTTTTCCATATCTGTGAGGCTTTTACACTCTCACAGTATGATTTTAGAGGGCTTGGCACAATTTTGTATTGACAGATCTGTTTTGGCCTTAACTCACCCTTTTGTTATCTTCTAAGTGTTTACAGATAGTTTGGTTATTTGTTACTGTGTTGTGCCCGAAACTGAAGTTAAGCTCACAGGTTTAGAGTTTCTTGGGGTTCCTCTTCTCTCTGAGTTTTAAAGATAAATATTCAGATTTCATTCTGCCAGTTATCAAGAAATTCATTTGCATTTCATAAGTTCTTGGAAATGTCCATGAAGAAATCTGCAGTTACCTCAGATTCAGCCTAAGTACCCTATCATGAAATTCATGAGACCCAAAAGACTAGAAAACTGTTTGTTCTAACTGTGAAAGCTTCTGCCTTTTTTCATTGTTTGCTCTCAAATTTCATTTGCAAAGATACTTATGGCGTGGGGCTAAGATTTTCCTTTCTTCAAGTAACATGCATGGTCTAGCTTCCTTTCAATTCTGTTTTTTTCAGAACCAATAAAATGCCCTTTTCCAATCTTGACTTGACCTTGTATTTCACAATAACAAGTTACAGCCTATTCATGAATTTCAAAGTATTGTTCTTATTTATTTGCTGATGTTTGTGTTCTTACCAGGAACTCAGAAAAGTTTCTGTGAGTTCATTTAAGAAATGGTTGGCTGTGCAGAGCTGAGCAGCTGTGTAGTGCATAGAAGTTTTTAGCATTTTTTAACACTTCCCCATTCTTCAGAAATTACTTACAGAGTAATTCCCTCTTTTGAACCTCCTAATCCCTTGCATATTACATTTTTTTTTTTATCTGGGGAAATTATCAGAACTATCTCAAATGTTTCAATGTTTATAGGCCTATTAGTTCTCATTTAATCTCTTTTTTTTAATTCAATAGAGATTTCTCTGAGCCACAGAACTCAGTTTGAGTTGCAGAAAGTTTCTAGTTGTTCACAGTAAGTAGTCTTGAAAAGCAACATTTAATAAGTCATTGACAAATCAGATTTTTAGTGCTTTGCTTCTCAAGGTAAAACATAGAACTTCTACTACCTTGTGTAAAAAGAACCTTTACAGACTTTGGTGTGTTACATATGCATCCTTTCCTGATATCCACCTTACATTTTTAATAGGACTAATTTAATTATTTGCCACCATTCTGCACTGTCTTATTACTACCCTCCACATGTGCAGTCTACACATATTTGCCAGCAGTTCCTAAGTGCAGCTCAAAAAAGCCCAGATTCAGCCTTGTTCAGTTTTCTATGTAACTGGAAAGGCAGTGTGGATCTTAACCTTTTCCTGGCCTTGAACACTTCAAAGAATAAGACATTCTCAACTTCTCTGGGCAGCCAGGGCCTCAACACCTTCACAGGGAAGAATTTCTTCCTAATATTTTAAATAAATCTACCCTCCTTCAGTTTAAAACAATAAGTCTTCATTCTAGACTATGCTCCCTGATAAAGAATCCTTCCCATTCTTTCTTGGAGCCCTTTTAGGCACTGGAAGGAGCTCTAAGGTCTCCCTGGAGCCTTCTCTTCTCCAGGCTGGACAACCCCAACTCTCTCACTGTTTCCTCACAGTAGAAGTTGTACCATCTGAATTCTTATTTATGTTAAAAAACCCCACAAACATCCAAACAACCCTCTGCACCAGGGAGACATAAATCCTTCTCTGTAAAACTGAGTCAAGGCACCAAACAGATCGAGGAATTGGCCAAAGTCACATTCAGGCAGTAAGTGGAACTAGTGGAAGGTGTCCCTGCCCATGACAGGAGGGTTGGAAGGAAATGGTATTTAATGTCCCTTCCAACCCAAACCATTCTGTGATTCTGTTTCTAGGGATGCAGGTATGGATTTCCTCTCAAGTATTCCAGAGAGAATTTTCCTGATATAACATTTCCCCACTTCCATTAGTTCTACAAGTTCATATCCCTGTATTTAGGGTAGAGCAATAGAAGAAATAACAACATAATTTTTGTTCCCATTCTACATTTTGGGAGCTAACTGGATTTCAGGTAGAACTTCTGTGGCTTAACCACCGACAGCAAACCTGTTCCAAATCATGCTGATGACCAGGCTGAAATTTGCTTGTAACAGATTCAGTGATATTGTACAAAATAGATCTGTAGTTTTCCACTGCCATGGATGGAGGATATGTAATTAGCTGCTAAAGTTAATTACAATCTTGCAAATGGAAGCCAGGCATGTAAAATGTACAAGCATCCAGCCTTGTCTGCATCATTAATAAGAGCCATAATCCCTTCATCTGAAATGTGGAGCACATGTGAGTTGTAGTGTGAACAGTAGGTTATTAAATCAAGAGGGCTTGGCAGAGAGGATAAGTCTAGAAATATAGATTTGCCCACACAGGAATAAATTCCTATATTAACAAAACTTTAATTTTTAATTGAAATCTTTTGAACCAATTCAGTTTCCTTTTTTCTTTTCTCTCATTTGATTCCTGTCTTAAAAAAAAAAAAAGCCATCAAATTTCTAAAAATCAAAAATTAAAAAAAGTATTTTTCCTTTCCAGATTTACAGCCTTTTGGAAGAAAGGTAGAAAAAGTATCTGTCAAATCAAAGTGCAAACGAGGAGCTGTGTGCATTTGCTGGGAGCACACACAGAGATTGACTACTCGTGGACTCCAGGAATGACTTTAAACAAAACCACTAGGGGTAGAATGAAGAGCAGAAAGTAATTATTATGCCAAAGGATAAATTTTCAAATATACTTCTGGGAATTTGTTGCCAAATTTCCATTAGAGTTAAATATTGTCCTGCTGCAAACCCTGTCTGAGGATCACTGAGTTTAATAAGGTAGAACCAGTGGGCTATACAGGAAATCAGAGAAGGGCAAAATCTTCCCATAAAACACAGGGAAAGGAGTAATTTGAAGGTACAAGTGTGTATGAAGTACAGGGATGTGTGGAAATAGCTTCTCAGGTGAGAATAATTGTGTATTACATTTGTGGCAGTTCTGTGCATCAAGTAAAACAGTAAAGGAAGCAATAAAAACATTTTAACATTTATAAAAACACGGATGCATTACAAGAGTAATATCCCCAGCTGGTATAAATCAGCATACACCCATTTAAGCTAAATTGATAACTATTGGTAAGAATATCTGCCTTGCCTTAACAAAACAGTTTTCATGTTTGCTCTGATCATCCTTTTCAGTAGGGAAAGGTTCTGCTTACCATGGGGTGCACTGTTCCAAGAAATCCACAGTATTTACAAATTTTGCATGTGGTGACATGTTTTATAACTGGTTTGGGGCAAAGAAAAATCTCTATTAACTTTATCATTGATTTCTAGGTAAAATGCAGAAGAAAAACTCTAAGGGCACCCAGAAAAACTAGAGCAGCATAAAATTACAGTGATGTAGATGTATATCCAAGCCTATACAAACTGTTTGTTACAGTTAAGGATGACAAACAAAAGTAGGAATCAGTGAATGTATTTTGAGCACTTCTCTTAATAATTCTGTAAATAATGAAATAATTGACACTATCATTGCATTTTCCCTGATTTCTAAACGCAGTGATTTCCCAGCCACACTGGAGCACTGAATGCAATTTTCAAAGGTCCTCTCCACCTTTGTGTCGCTATTGTAAGCTCATTAAATGGATCAGTGCTTTGGATGAAGCCTTGGCCCAGCTGAAATCAGTGGGAAAACTTCCATTGACTTCAGCAGGGTCAAAATTTCATTTTCAGCATTCATCTTCCTTTCTCTTAGAAGAATGTTATTTTTAAAGCCTCCCTGCCATGCTTTGTGCCTATTTATAAAGGCAAGATGTCAAAGTGTACCTCTCCACTCCTTTCAGACCTAGAGCCAGGGGTTATTTTGCCTGGCAAAGGTCTTCCCAGTCAGGACACTCAAGGCAGTGGTTTCATTAGTGAGGGTGAACCAGCAATCAAGAGGTCAGCACCCAGTGGGTTTTGAAAACCCTCAATCCTCCAAAGCAGAACATATCCCAGTAGGATTAAGAGGGAATTCTGCCTTCAACTCCTCTGTATGTTTTATAGCTCCTTTGTATGGAACAACTTTATTTTAAGAGGCTGGGGAATGAGAGTAGATGCCAGCAGGTCTCCAGCTGGTTTATCCAAGGTTCCAGGCCTGTTCTGACGATCCCCAGATATAAAAGAGGAGGTGGGTGGGCATGGTTAGAATTGCCCCACATGTATCAATAGCCAATTAGGGAATATAACTCAGTTTGATCCACTACATACAAAGAAAGAGTAAATGGCTTGATATGAATAAATCAGTTAAAGAGAATTATTTCTCCCTCTTTAGAAATTATAAATGGTTCTATCAAGTGCCATTATCGGCTTTAGAGGAAATAAAATCTGACATTTGTCTCTAGAGCCTATTACATTAAAGCATGATTTTTACAATTACATTCTCCAAACTTTTAGTTCACTAATGGCAGGAAAAGAGGCATAAGGGCAACAGTTGGCAAAGAAAGGAAGCTCATTCTCATGCATGTAAAAATTAAAGAAACACTTAGGAAAATTCAGGAAATAGGAAAGGTCATATTCCAGTCTTCAGGACTCTAGATTTAGACAACATTTTTAGAGTAAAAGTTCACTTTCCTGTAGTTAATAAGAGTATCTGATTATATTTGTTAAGAAGAGAAGAAAACTTTTGAAACAATTGGATTTATATGTCATAGGAACTGAAAAAGGCTTTATTATAGGTTCTCATAATTAGGACATATTTAAGTGTTTTTTACACCTTCAAGTGACCAATATGAAACTGGCCAAGGTTCCCAAAAGGGTTCTGTACCAAATGAGTGATCACTGTCATTCGCTCTGATGGCCCTGATGGTTTTCATTAGTGTCTAATTGCCCCAAAATAAAGGTTACTGACTGTTGTATTTCTATACAAAGACAAAACTGGTTTTAAAATTCATCCCTCTTATTCCATATGAATCAATCTAACTTATCTTTAAAATGAGTACAGGAGCTGATGAAAACAATGCAATTGTACACCAGCTTGTAAAGACATCAGTAAAAGAAGCATTGTAAAACTCACCCTTCACTGACTCAGAGAATGAGAGAAATTATTTGGACTGGAGGGGATCTTTGGAAATCTCATGTCCTGCAGGACAAAAAAAACAACCTTCCCAGGACTGACCTGGAAAGAACTGTGAGTTTCTGCTCTATCTTGACCCACAGTCTCTGCTGGCTGAGCTCTCTCGAGGAGTGCATGGGGAAAGAGTGGTCAAGGACTCCATGGACATGGACCAGCACCAGACTGGCTGTTGGCATCTGTGACCTTCAACGCCTGTGTCAGCTCCTCTGACAACAGAGACAGCTCAAGGAGGGTTTTTTTCAAGTGTGTTCAAATTATCTCCCTCCTTCCTGGCTCATGGATGCACTGTCAAAATATATGAAAACTTTGGTCAATGTCTTCAGGTTTTTTCCTTCTCAGGATTTGCAATATTTTTTTTCTATATTTACTTGTGTTTTAATTTATGGCCCTTTCTCCTTATCCTGTTGTTGGACACCACTGGAAAGAGTGCTGGTGCCTGCCTTGGGGATATTTATATGGGTTGGTGAGATTTCTGTCTTCTCTCTTCTCTTCTCTTCTCTTCTCTTCTCTTCTCTTCTCTTCTCTTCTCTTCTCTTCTCTTCTCTTCTCTCTTCTCTTCTCTTCTCTTCTCTTCTCTTCTCTTCTCTTCTCTTCTCTTCTCTTCTCTTCTCTTCTCTTCTCTTCTCTTCTCTTCTCTTCTCTTCTCTTCTCTTCTCTTCTCTTCTCTTCTCTTCTCTTCTCTTCTCTCTCTTCTCTTCTCTTCTCTTCTCTTCTCTTCTCTTCTCTTCTCTTCTCTTCTCTTCTCTTCTCTTCTCTTCTCTTCTCTTCTTCCCTTCCCTTCCCTTCCCTTCCCTTCCTTCCCTTCCCTTCCCTTCCCTTCCCTTCCCTTCCCTCCCCTCCCCTCCCCTCCCCTCCCCTCCCCTCCCCTCCCCTCCCCTCCCCTCCCCTCCCCTCCCCTCCCCTCCTCTCCTCTCCTCTCCTCTCCTCTCCTCTCCTCTCCTCTCCTCAGCTCCCAGTCTCTCCTCACAACAGAGATGTTCCAGACCCTCCATCACCTTTGTGGCCCCCACTGCGTGGTTATTTTAGAATTAAATCTTTCTGTGCTGCAACTGAACCCTCACAAATGCTTTCACTGGAACAAGAATCTTCTGCAGATCTCATCCTTACAGATCTTCACTGTTACTTAGGACAAAGCATCGATGTCTTAAATGCGTCTGCTCATGCCAGGGCAGCACCAGTGCACCCCAGGGAAAAGCACAAGGGGCCAGCAGACCTTGTAATGAATGTTCATCTTTGGATAACACTTCATCTTCACTCCCCTCCAATTAACACTAAAATAAGTACTCAGAACAGACTGCTTTTACATAAAAAGGAATTCCTGATAGAGATTGGCATTTATAATTAATAGCTAGCTATCTCAAGTGCTGGCTCTTTACTTTTAAGTGCTCCATTATTATAATTTCTCCTGAAATTCATTGTAATAACACTGATCACAAAGAGGCCATTTCTCATTGGTTTAAAGAGCTGTTGCCAATGATGGCAAGGCAAAGATTTGACCTACATAAAAACATAAGGGCACGAGCATGCTTTAGCACTTGGGCATATGGAGCTACAAGAGCCTTGTGGATCATGGTGACAGCACTCAGCTATGCAGTTGACATGAAGGAAATTTTCAAATTCCCCCTTCTTACAGAGCCTCTCCTGACTTAATAGTGTTGAGGTGCAACCATCTGAAGTCTTGCCTATCTCATTTGTATTTAAACATTCTAGCTAAAAAAACACTGAGGAATTTTTTATGATGAAAATGCCAGAAGTGCTGGGCTTGTGTTTGACCTCCAATTGTTTGACAGCAAGGAGGGAATTTTCTAGTCCCCTCCAGTGTCACTGTTTACAGGGTGGTGAGATAAAGCCAATAACTCCTTCTGGAAGAATGTCTTGCTGATCTGTGTAACAGCAGAAGGTGTTTAGGGGTCACCAGAGTTAGGAAAACATAGCACGTAAAATGTATAAACTATTAAATATACAAAGCAGTCAAGCATTCACTTGGACAATCTTTGATCCTATAATCTTTGATTAAGAGCTATGGACAATAAAGTTAAAGGTTAATTAAGGAGCAAAGCAGCCTCACATTTGTAAAATATAAAATTACCTGCTTAAAAATCCTGTAATTAAGAAAATTATCTAATAATGGTTCCTGGCCAGAGGCAGACACAGACTTCTAAACTAAGCTCAGTTTTTTAAGCTAGGGAAATATCTCACCTAACTCACATGCCTAAGTGATGAAAGGTTTCAAATAATAATGTGCTCCCAAGGTGAAAAGGGACTCCAATCTCTTTTAGTGCTGCTACAGACCTCTCAGAGATGACTGCTACAAAAATAAAACCAATCTTATAAAACCAATGTCCAATTTACTTAGACTTGCTGAGGGAACTCCCTCAGAGCTTATGCAGCATATGCATGTTACAAGTTCCATCATCATTCCAGTCTATGTGGATGAGAAAATATGGGCAGTCAAGTTACAATGACCTCAGATTTCAAACTTTTTTCTCAAACCTCTCAATGAAAATAAAAACAAATGGAAAGGGGAACAAAAATATCAGTCTGGATTAAGTTTCTTGCTGTTGATTTCCATAAAGCTTGAGAGAAAAAAAAATCAACCCAAGCAATATTACCCATATAATCTGTTTATAAAACAAATCACAGACTTTTATGCACTCTGACAGACTGTTCCACTACAAAAGTATTGTAATTTTGTGCCTAGTAAAACTGGATTAATCTTGCCATGCAGCACACACAATCCTAAATTATTTCCAACTTTCTCTGTCTCAGAAATAATCCAAAATCCATAATAGAAACTGCACTTTCCATTTTTGTAGCACCTGAAGATCTCGTAGCATATCCCTAAATAAGATTCCAAGTTCATGTGTATGAATGGTGCACCTTTAGTTTTGCAAGGGCAAACAGAGAAATGGAGTAATTTATTTAGCTGACATGGTGAGGGCATTGACTTTGCTGAAAATAGAGTCCAGATCTCCTGGTTCACAGCCCTGTGCTGGAGAGAGCACAGTTCCCTTCACAAGTTACCTCCCAAGAAGCCCATAAAATTCCTAAGTGGCAGCTCTATATAAAATGCTGATACAACATTTGCCGTGGGTAATGTTTTACAGTAGATCTGTTGCAAATAATTTCTTTTAAATCATTCCTCTGTCTCTACCTAATGATTTATTCAGTCTTTGTTGCCTAGTGTGAATCTTCCTTCGAAAAAACAATATGCAAATCGATAAAAATGCAACTTCAGGGGTTTTCTTTTCTTTCCTTTTTTATTTTTAATTTTATTTCATTTTATTCAAATCATAAATCTTTACATTGTGGGAAGGAACAATAAGAAACCTGAAGCAAACACTTTCTAAGCTAATTTATTTTAGCCTACAAACGCTGCATTTATTCTCCCCTTCAGAATTTTCAGTAAAAATGGAAATGGCAAAACGAAAAGATGCCAAGAAGGTTTTTAAGGCAGTGTTTGGAAATGGGAGGCTGGAGAAGAAAATCCCTCTGGTTACAGTCTTTTAAGGACATTTGCTAATCTTTTAATTGATTAATGTTAGTGTACCTGCCTGTAGGCCACAATGATACACAGGATTTCCAACAAAAACAGTTATTTTTGAAAGGCCAAAAAGGAAATAAACATTTCCCCAGTTAACAGACTACACAAAATATCTCTGTGCTAAAGCAGAGGGCTTGAGAGAAGTAGGGTTTTTTGAGATATGAAAGAATACAGGGCAAGTCTTAGAACTGAACTCCGACCACACAGAGGTATAATTAATTTAATTAATGTTAGTTCTCCAAAAGCCAAGAGTCAAGTTTGAAATTAAGCACCATAGCCTGTATATCAAAGGGGAAATGGTGATTAGCAATCCTAAATAGCTTTCTGGGCTAAGGGAGGTTGGGAGATTGAAGGAGAGAAGATTAAGATTAGTTATAGGGAGAAAGTTTTTACTATGAGGGTGGTGAGGCACTGGGACAGATTACCCAGAGAAGTTGTGGACTCTCAATCCCTGGAAGTGTTCAAGACCAAGGGTAGATGGGGCTTGGAGAAACTGGTCCAGTGGAAAATTTCCCTGCACAGTGTAGGGGGTTGGAACTGGATGATCTTTAAGGTCCCTTCCAACTCAAGTCCATTTCAGTGACTCTATAGGACATCCTTGAGTAACTTGCAGGAACTTTCAGGTTTGAGGTTCTCTTTTAATGGAAATAGAGGTAATCTTTCAAGGTGTGCAAGAATTCAAGTTTTCCATTTGAATATCAGTGATTTATCTATGCTTTAGCTCTGGCCAGTTGCTCCTTTTCTATAAAATATAAATTATGTCATATGACTTAGAAAGATAATCCTTGATTATGTAGGATCAGACACTTCAGCAATGGAGATTGTGGCATTAAGCTAAAAGGAGCTGCAGTAAAAGCTATGCAGATAAACTCTATAAAACAGTTCACACTGGATTGTCCAAACATGTCTGGAGACCAAAACTGGGAAAACCCCTTTCCCTTTCCTCAGTCAACCATGAAAATGCACCTTGTAACAAGGCTGGTACATACAGAAATGTAACTTGCCCTAGGCCTACATCTCTCAAGCAGACAATAACAGTGCTGGAAAAGTAGGGTTTGCTGGATTAACACTCATAATAAAGGTGATGTGCCCCATGCTTCTCTTTTCTTTGATCTCACTGTATTTTGATGTCTCTCTTTCTGCATGTTCATGCTCTGTTGGTTTCTTGCTTATTGACGGCTGTCCTCTAAAAAGAATTCCTCTCACTTGCCTGGATCTTTCAGAAAAAAAAATCAAAAGGAAAGGAGTAAGAAAAGGCTGACTAGCAAGAAGCTGGCTGAGTTTCTCAGAAAACCTCAGGCTTTAAATATAACTCATCAAAGGCAATGCACTGATCAACATCAGAACTGGGTTAGTAGTGCTCCCAAGCTCCTGTGTCTGTGTTTTGGATGTAGCCCGATTCTGTGGGGTTTAGAAACAGAGCCAACCAGTCCCATCTCACCTAAACCTTCCTTTAGGTGGTCTAGAATCCCCTGTACCTAGGTAAGAGATGAGCTGACCTGGAGACCAAGAGAAAAGGCTCTCTGGACGTGCCATATCACAAACACACACGTCACAGAATTTGGACTCAATCATTGTCATTAAACATCACTTTTAGACAATTACTCTTATTCTGGACTCCAGCACTCCCAAGGCAGTGCTGCTCTTGAAGATGACGCCAGTGAAGAAATAGCAATTTAATCACTACTATAGATTATTATTATTTTAATTTTAAAAGGAAAGATTTCATGCTTCAGGCAATCTTTTTTTTCTCAGGACAAGGTTAAAAATCCCTGGGATTGCTCCTGACTTCTCCTATTTTCTTCTCAAGTTACCATGATCTCCCCTTTTCAATTCTGATCACAGCTCTACAGACTGATTTCATACAGAGCCTGGGACAATTGACTTCTCATAATTTCCTTCTAGGAATAAAAAACCAAAAGGCTTTTGCAAATAATTTGTTGAATGGGCTCCCATCTCATCCTGCACAGGGTCTGAAGTGTTGAATTACAGATTTTTACCTGCAGTCATTGATTTTACCTATTTTTTTTTAAGAGATGGTGTCCTAGATTTTGTTTAATCTTGGCCTTGCTAAGCAGTTCACGTGATGTTGCTATGCCTTGATTTACACATTTTAAATTTAGGGATGATAATAATAATCTATGACCTCTTTCTCTCCTGGGAAAACCAGAAAATTAACTAATGAATGTACTTGAAACTGCCCTCTGAGAGGGAAGAAGAAGACTGCTGGTTCTGACTATATAGTTAAAGAGGCCCCAGGAAATGAGAGCTTAATTTTTCAAGTGGTAGCCAGCTATTAATATGAGGATTTCATAGAGCTTGGTTTTAAAATATGTATTTTGGACACCTGTCTTTTCAAAAGAGCCTGCCAAAGAATTTTTAGCAGAAAAACAATGAGAAATGGCTGTCAAATGAACCTGTATGTCATTAAAAAGAGAGGAAATTTAATGCTATGACTCATACATGGAGCTGAAATAGTCTGTCACAGCAGCCCAGGGCAAGTGTCTCTTATTCCTGGCAGCACAAAGCCCAGCTGATTGATCCTAAAGCCTTCTGAATTCAGCAGAAAGACTCCCAAGCTACCTCAGACTAATTAGTTCTTCTCTTGGTCTGAATATTGTCAGTCACAAGAGGCTTTGAATAACAGGACTTAGAATTGCAGGCAGGGATAGTGAAATACTGAATTTTCCCAACCCACCTGAAACATGCTGACATCCTACAGCAATGCTGACTACAGCTACAGCAAGGTGTTGCATAAATTATAAGTTTATCAAAGGTGAGAGCAGTATAGGATGTGACTCTTTCTGTTAATGTCACAGCAGGGAAAGCTGCCAAAATGATGGGAATTATGCTAATATATGGGAAAATTTCAGGATTTTCCTTACTCTAAAAGTTTCTCAGTGCCTGAAGGGAGCCTGAAAGCTCCTTGTGAGAAGCCTGCCAGAAAACCAACTCCCAGAGCATTGTTTTGGGTCTCTGATGCTCCAGTGCAATCTGTGGCTTTCTCTGGCCCCTGCTGCAATGCCAGAGCCACGGCCAAGGCTCGGGCACGAGGCTGCAAAATCCCAGAGTGCATAAAACACTCAACTGCAGCTCAACATCGTGGGCTGCCTGCTGGAAACAAGACAATTCAGCCACCTTGTGCCTCAGGTCCCTCACATCCTGGTCTGTCTCTTTATCCCTTTGCCTTCTCTGTTTTGGTCACTGGCATGTAGAGACAATGACAATTTCTTATTTCTGTTTGGAAGCTGCTACATTTCCCCTTCCCCACAGGATGTTTGCATGAAGCCAACGGATCCACAAACTGATTTTGCTTTATTTTTATTCATGCAGGAAAACATGTGAGGGGGTAAGTGTTTGAAGCAGGTTTGATGCATCACAAGGTCAAGGATCCTCACCACAGCTTTTGAAGGCAGCGGGGTTTTGTTTTGCAGAAGGTGCTCCCTGTCTTGCATTTCTGCTTTGTTATTGTCAGGTTATAATGTTATCTTGCATTTTTACCACCTTTTATACAATCTGTGGGCTGAATTCCCAGCAGTGAAAAACATGCATCTCAACTAAAGTCAGGATAATAAAGGCAATGCATATTAGATAAACATCTACTTTATTAGACATTATTTAGTATCAACTTTTTGTTATCACTTTGCAATTTACCATTATTAATATTATTTATTGTCAGACTTGTTTCCTCAGACCTTATGAATCCTCCTTACATAAATGGATTTGGACATACATTACACCCCCAAGGCAGCAAGATGAAAATATGAAGAAGATGAAGATGATATTTTCAAGGCACCTAATTAGTTCACATCCAAAAAGCTGTGATATAATGGATCTGTTGTGTATCTTAGACTGATAGAGAGGCAGTGGCAGACTGGGGATGATGACCAGGACCCATCTGGTGCACAGGGAGGTGGCAGCAGGCTGGAGATACCTCGTGATGGAGCAACTGTCAGAGGTTATAGTGATGCAAAAGCTCATCTTACATCAGTGGCTGATGTGGGGTTCAGGTGCACAAATCCCTCGTGGAAAGCATGAAATTTGACCTGCCAAACCTCACTGGTCAAAACCTTATTTTCAGGAGTTTTCTCTGGCTGTAACTCGAGGCAGGAGGATGAGTTGTGGCACCTGCTTTTGTATCTGGCTTGGATGTGATGGATTTGGGCAAAGGGATAGGAGGGAGATGTTTGCAAATCAAGACTTTCTGCACATTTCTCAACAAGCACTAAGAAAGGGCTGGAAGGAGTCTCCGAGCAGGTGCTGCTCTCTCCACTCTATCACTCTGCCCTCTAGAGAGAAGGAGATCATCACTTTTAAGCTGCCGGGCTCATTTTCCATGGATTGGAAAGGGGGAACAGTTTCTCTGTGCCTACAGCCAAGAACCAATGACTGCCCACTGAGGTATGACCTAATTTTCCACCCTGCTACCTGTCTCAATCACTCAGACATCATGGATACATGGAAATACTGCCATGGTGTTAGCACATGATGGATGTCATGGTTAGTGAGTCTTCATTTTCATGGGTAATGAGCAGAAGAGGGCTCTACATAATTCTGCCGCCCTAGAACAATGGTGAGGAGCTGAGACATGCCTAAATAATGTTCTTTCATAATGTTGTTATTTAGCAGGAATCGATGTTCACACCTGTTTATTTCTCTTTCAGACACAAATGAACACAGTATGCGCAATTAATATAGTTAAACTGAAAAATAGCCCAGTATTGATTAGCCAGCTTTCCATTACACTGCACAGCATCAGTCAATCTCTCCCAGACACCAGGAGAAACCTAAGGGGCTTTTATTCATCACAGCCTAAGAAATCCCCATGGAAAACTTTTTAAACCCAAACCAGTAAATCTCAGGAATTTTGTTTCATTCCACTAACGAATATCTTCACTGCCTGGACTATAAGTGAGAGTCACATCCCAAATGTTAGTGGTATTTTTTTAGAAGTGTTTGGTTCCCAGCAACCTGGCAGTATTGCTGGAATTTTGGCCTCATTTGATGGGTTTTGAGGTGTGTTGTATATAAAACCCAGGTCTGATTCCAGTTTCATTTTCCCAGGTCTAATTCCAGTCTCATTTTCTGTTCAAGCTGTTAGAACCCAAGCTCTCTGCTTTTCGTCTCTCTGTGATCTAAATCCCCAGATTGAAATGCTCAGGTCAGAGACAGGGCTGAGTTGGCTCCAGATGGAAAGGGAGACAAATTACAGCACAGATGTATCTGAAAAGCTGCTCTGAGTTCTCTCTCATCTCTGACCTGCTGCTGGTTTTGCTTGTTTGGACGTCAGCATTGGGCATAATTACAGCTGCCATCCTACAGCAGTTTCAGGAGGGAAGAGAAGGCTTTGGGAAGGAATTGTTGTGCAGACCTGCTGATTGTTTATTTGCAGGAGAGCTCAGTCCAACTGACAAGTGACAAAATGCCAAAGGTTTCAAAGGACATAATAGAATTCTAGTTTCACAACAGAAACAGATGTAGTCACTTAGGGTGAAAATATCACACGATTTTTCATAGAATATCCTGAATTGGAATGGACTCAGAAGGATCAATGAGTCCAACCCCTGGCACCACACAACTGGAAAGTTAAATGCTGTATACAAGACTGTTGCCCAAACACTTCTTGAACATTGACAGGCTGGAAGTCATGACCACATTCCTATGGAGCTTGTTCCAGTGCTTGACCAAGCTCTCAGTGAAGACCTTTGTCCTAATATTCAATCTGAACTTCCCCTGACACATTTTTTAGCCATTCCCTCACATGCTATCACTGAAGAAATCAGCACCTTTCCCTCTCCTGCCTCTTATAAGAAAGTTCTACGAAGCAATAAAGTTACCCTTCCAGTTATTTTTAATTTTTTTTATTGCTGCTATAATAACTAACTTTTAGTAAATTTGCAAAAAATTATTTTCTTAAAATCACTTATAAAAACAAGAGTAAAACCCTGAATATAAGTTGTTTTCAATGAAAAATAAATCAAATAGCCATGGTTTTCAATAATTTTTTTGCACATTTTGGCTCATGGATTCTAAGAGCCCATGCCTAAAGACGAATACTATTCATCTTTAGTGATAATATTAAAAAATGCAGGGTATTTTGAGTTTCAGTTTCTATTTTGCCATGCGATTATCTATATTTAAGACATCTTTAGAGGCATACAACCTCTAGTGGAAAATGTTCAGGGATCCTCAAAACAAAATGGGTTGAAAAACAGTGCAAACAACATAGGAAGTATGCCTTGAAGTGTTATACAGTAATTCCACTACTACATAGAAGGCCTCTGTGGATTTAAGAAATCCCATAAATGTACTTCAACACATTACAAAGAAACTAAAATGTAAAGACCTAGTCCAAACTCCCCATGCTCATGCTGGAATTTACTAGCTAAGTGAGTGGTTTAGTGAAGATTTATGATCTCAATATCGTCTGGAATTCATGGGTTTCCCATAGATTTTGTTACTCTGTGTTCCTCAGATGCTACACTTCCATTTCTAGAATGATGAAAGCCCTTTATTTCTGTTTGTTCAAAAACAGATGTGGAGAGGGAAAGCTGCCTGGATTTGTAAAACAATAATTATGGAGGGCAAAATTTACTCTTCCGAAATACGTAGATGGAAAGGATGAAGTAAGCACGTGCCACAGGGTCTTGTGAAGCTTCACCTGAAGAATCAGCCCAGTTTGTTTGCTCAGTGTCCCACATGGCATCAAGAGTAAACAATGGGGTGGAGATGAAGCTGGAAAGAAGATTTGGGGAAATGTGATCCCTCAGCATCTGTCTCATATTCAGGTATCCAAGTGCCAGGAACCAGCATAAATTTATGAGGCTGCCAAAGAGACAACCTAGCACTTATTTTCCATCTTAGATCAGCCAGAATGCGTGCATTGTCAGCATGGTGCCATGCTCCTTCTCCTGGCCCATGAACGTGGGGATAAGGTTACACGTCATCAGATGCCTGAATTTCCCCATCCATGGGATCTCTGCATGGGAGTTGTATGGCACAGAGTGGGAAGGAGGAAAAAACTCTGTGCTGTTTCTCTGGGGTCACACCTTCTAACCATTCTTGATGACCAAGATAGAAAGTCTCTTCCATGCCATAGGATCACAGAATGGTTTGGGTTTTCAGGGACCTTAAATATCCTCAAACCCCCTGCCATGGGCAGGGACACCTTCCACTATCCCAGGCTGCTCCAAGCCCTGTCCAATCTGGGCTTGAACACTTCCAGGGACTGGCCATCCCCAACTTCCCCGGAAAATTTGTGCATGGGCTTCACCACCCTCATGAATTTCTTCCTAATATCTAATCTAAACCTACTTTCTTTCAGTTTGAAGCCATTTCCCTTTGTCCTGTAAACTTCAGGCTCCTTAAATAGTCTCTCTCCATCATTCTTGTAGGTTCCCTTCAGGTACTTAATAGCCACAGTCAGGTTACCCCAAAGCCTTCTCTTTTCCAGGCTGAGCAGTCCCAGTTCTCCCAGCCCTTCCTTGTAGGAGAGGTGCTCCATCCAACAGCTCCATGTCCTCCCAGTGCACGTCACAACCAAGGAAGTTGAAGAAGCTGATGAGGGTCAAGCACTTTCAAAAAATCCCAGACAAAGAGATGCAGCTTTAGTTTATGAGATTTCACAGGACAAAAGGTACAAGGCAACGAGGCAACAAGGCCTCAACAATATCTCACCAACAGACATTGCAAACTCATCAGTCCTGCTTCTGCCACTCACCCAAAAGAATGGGAACCATTATTCCTAATTACACAAGAGCTGAAACACAGTTAATCAATTTATTTTGAGATACAGGGCTTGTTCCTGGGTGCAGAGAATTAATTTTCTTACAGTAATGCCTGGGAAAGTAGAAGATTGGTTCTGGTTGATTTACGGTGTCAGCATTTTTTTATTATTATTTCACGAACAACATCCATTTAATCACAAGGCATCTAGAAATTGAATACAAAAGGAAACCTTTCATTATTCATAGATAGTATCTTCCCCAATCACAGATCTGTTTGGTTAATAATAACTATCATAAAAGAAACCTGCTCAGGATACCCTCATAGAGTATCTTATTTCTTTCTTTTCTATTTTAATACCTAAAGGGATGCTGAAGATGAGCTAAAATTCTTCTCTGCTTCTCTTAGCTGGAGGATAGAAGTTAATTTTTTTTTGTCAGAGTATCTTTGCTTCAAAATGTGGCAGTTTGATTTTGTGTATTAAAATACAGTATTTCAAGAGTGAGAAAGCTTCTGGTCTCTGCAGTGCAACCACTGCTCATGGTCTTGTTGCTGCTGCTTATGCACAACCTGTGCCAAGGCTGACCTAGGACCTCCACAGTAATTAAATATTTTATGTCCGAACTTTGACAACGATTTCTCCATAAAATACTGACACATGTCAATCTGAATTTTCGTAAGTTTTCAGTGTCTTGTTGTCAAAGCCTGAAAGTGTGAAAGGGAAAAATTATTTAATTATTCTGCAATTTCTGGCAGGAGTCACTGTTGGCTCTAGATTATTTGTCTAAGCCACATTTTTACAGAAAAAAGGAAAAATTATAAAGAATTATCCTACATAAAAATTCTACCTCTAGGGAAGTAAAATAAGAGCTAAAAGATGTTTTTGGTTCCCAGGACTTAGAGAATTATCTTCAAATGCTAATGATGACTAGTTTCTCCATGTACAAAGTGCACATAGTAAGCCTCAACTTTCTGCTTGGGATGCTGGAAAAGTTGGTTTGCTAATGCTTGTAAAGTCCTTTAAAATCTTCATCCATAAGAAGAGTAAAATGCAGCAATTACTTTTTAATGAATTAGAAATAATGAGCAGCAGGTCTCAATGACTTTTTTTTCTTTTCCTCCAAGAATGTTCCCTCTTAAGTTGTGTGTTTAATCCCCTCTATATACCTACCTAGATCTGTTTTTCTTAACATCCACATCACCATTTTATCTTTGCACTGATGCAGAGACCAGAGTTTGCTTGTTTCTTTCCCTGACAACTTCTTTAGCTCATTAGTATCGATTTAGGAAGTATTGAAGATAAATTAAGAAGCGGAGTTGGCAAGCAATAAGGTGCCTCCAAGGGTTTCAGGCCATGAAATGAACTACCTGCAGGGAAGAGGTTGGAGCAGGGATGTTTCATGAGTTCCTTTTGCAGGAACTGCTAAATTTCCCCAGGTATCTTCTGTAAAAGGCAGAATTTATCCACTGCAAGCAGAAACAGTTCAGTGAGCTGGTCCATTTGAGGCACGCCCCACCTGAACCCTGGTTTCACCGACCACCACTGCTCATACAGATTCAGCAACATCAGAGACTTGTGAGCTTTGCCCTTTGAGCATTACAGATGGGCTTAAAGCAGCATTCAGTGCACAATTTCTGCAACAGTAATAAGTGCAGAGCATGAAATTATTTCCTGGGGTGAATTTATAAAGTGCTATTGATTCCATGTGTATTCAAAAGTCTATTCTTAATTCCTAAGGACTCCTTAATTCTCTTGCTTCATGGTAACCTTCCTGAGGAGAGAGGCAGTGCCAGGTTTTGCAGCAACGTAGTGAGGAAAAACAAGAATTAACCTGACCAAGAATTATCCTGAACCTTAACCTTAACACAGTGCTTTACATCACCAGCTTCTCAGAAAAGCCTTAAAACCAAGTTTTTGTGTGTGCTGTGTATACCTGTGGTGCTATAACAAGAAATAAAGGTTGTAATAACAGTAATTAAGGATTGTAAGTAATTGATATAACTGCAATTTTTTTGGTAATAGCAGTTCCTACTCACTGCAGAAACTTTTCCAAGACAATTATGTTTATGTAAGACCAGAATCTGATGGGTAGGAATGTTATTCTGATTCAAATACTGTTCTTATACACAAATATCTTATGTCTGTGCCATCAAGAAAACAAATGACCACTGTACAGGGTGACATTGAAGAGATATGTATATGCTAGGCAAAAAAAAAATACATCATATTCTTGCACTGATGGGCATAAAAGTATAGATCTACTATTCTGAAAAGGTTGCTTTAGATATTGTAATAAATTAAAAACTTCAGTCCAACTCTACTGAGAGCTCTGCAGTTGTACTTGCCTCATGTTAGAAAAGTGTTCCACTTCATCTGTTGGTACATGGCACAAGGACACTTTACTTGACAAAAAACAGAAGTGGTTGTGACTGAATTTTTCTGCAATTTAGTCAGCTTTGTGTAGTTTCCTTTGTATCCATTACTTTTAGAGTGCACCTGAAAACTCAGCATGATTTGCTTCCACACTGTGAGCAAAAATGCTTTCTCCAGACAACCTTTGGAGAATCACAGACACACAGAGTGGGTCAGGCTGGAAGGGACCACAGTGGGGTCATCGGGCGCCACCTCCCTGCTCCAGCAGGGCCATCCCAGAGCACAGGCCCAGGATTGTGTCCAGATGGCTCTGGAATATCTGCAGGGAGGGAGACACCACACTCTATCCGGACAATCAGTTCAGTGCACGCTAAAGAAGTTCTTCCCCAGGTCCAGGTGGAGCTTCCTGGGCATCAGTTCCTGCCCATTCCTCTGGTGCCACTGCTGGGCACACCAAGCAGAGCCTGGTCCATGCTCTGACCCCTCCCTGCAGACACTGACAGACAGGGATGAGGTCTCCTCTCAGTTTTCTCTTCTCAAGGATCAAAAGGCCCAGCTCCCTCAGCCTTTCCTCGTAAGAGAGATGCTCCAGTCCCTTCTTCATCGTCACAGTCCTCCTCTGGACCTGCTCCAGGAGCTCCACACCTCCCTTCTCCTGAGGAAACCAGAACTGGACCCAGCACTCCAGATGTGCCTCACCAGGACTGAGCAGAGAGGCGGGACTGTCGCTATTGGACACGAAATGAGTACACAGAGGTTTTGTAAGTTCAAAAGAGAAAAAGACTCAGTTTTATTCAAACATCTGGTATTTATGGAATTCCAAAGGTGACCATGGATTGGAGGATGGAATTACCACCTCTCCAACCACACTGGTCCAAAGATCAATTCATCATTTCTCTCCACCCACAGAGAAATACGTAAACTATTCTATTTATACAGGAAATTGTGTGGGAACTCTGAATCTCAAATATGTAAACATTATCAGAAGGCTAAAGAAGTTTTATGAGAACTTTAAAACTTCCAAAAGAACTATAAAAGAAAACTTAACACTTTTAAAAATCAGGACAACATCTCACCCTTTTTCTGTTAAAAAAGAAAAGAGAAAAAAAAGAAAATGAGCAATATTGAAAGGGAAAATTTAACACAGGATCACCTCCCTCGAACTGCTGGCCATGCTTTTCCCAGTGCAGCCCAGGATCCCACTGGCCCTCCTGGCCCCCAGGTCACACTGTTGGTCATGGACAGCTTGCTGCCCACCAGGGCCACCAGGTCCTTCCCACGGAGCTGTCTCCAGCAGCCTGTGCTGGTGCAGGGCATCATCAGGTGTAAAAACCTTTAGGCAAGACTAAAAGAAAATTGGAGACCACTCTTGCCCTTAGATGTTCATGGACAAGCTGTGCTCTTTGGGGCACTCTGTAGGAGTCTTGGAGGCCATTCATGAAAGCAGGAAGTCTGTCTGGGGTAAATCAGGCTGTCTTTTAATACAAATAAAGGAAATTCAGGGTTGATATGATATAGCAAGGTCATCTGCAACCACTCCTCAGGTGACAGCAAGGTCAGGGAGTGTGTGCAACCTGGGCCTGGACCCGCTTCCTCATCTGCCTCCTAAACAAGTATGGACAACACAATCTTACCTAGATTTTGTGAAAGAGACAGAAAATAACATTTTTTTCCTTCCCTCTGGCTGGGATTTGGGTGAATGACTACTGAAAGGAGGGAGAGGGAACACACTGCCAGAAGGATCTAGTGATAAATGTGTTGATGGGATGGAGTTCCTAAGATAGAGTGTGTTAGATGCATTTTAGTTTTGTACAGCAAAATCAGCAATGTTTAAAAGGCAATTTTCAGTGTCATTTCCTTTCCAGAACCTTTCTTCTTTGACTTTTTTTTTATGCTTCCTAAACTACCTGATTTGAAACATTGGCAAGAAATTCCAAATATATCAAATGAGCTATATTTCCATAATAAATGGGATTCTTCTTTCTCATGGTCATAGATATAAGCATTGTGAGACTTTTCCTCTCTGGATATAACAGTGGGTTTTGGGGGAAAAAAAAATGTCACAGCCTTAGATTTAACTGCAGGCAGAGCTCTGCTGTCTCTGGGTGTATTAAGCAGGATTACCTGTTTTTCAAAGGACTTAAGAGGAATTTTTTAATGCTCTCTTAAGAAAGGTCCATAGGTACTGGTACTGTAACCATGAAGCTCCTGCAATGGTGATTTTTGCATTTAATGCAATATACAGGTAAAAAATCTTACCAGAGCCACAACAGAAATCAAAGAAGCAATTATTTTATTGAATCACTCCATGTGCTAATTCAGCATCCTTCTGAAGGCTGTAGGAAGGCTGATTCAGTGGTTAAAATGACACATAGGTGCTCCAGAGAATGGGATTTTCCTGCACCCCAAAATTCCGTGTCCTTGGGCAAGTCATTCAGGAGAGTTCAAACTTTCAGGCATCGGAACAGGGAAGTGGTGGAGTCACCTTCCCTGGAAGTGTTCCAAGGGTCTGTGGATGTGGCACCTGAGGATTTGATTTAGTGGTGAACACGGTGCTGCTGGAATGGTGGAACCTGATGATCTTGGAGGTCTTTTCCAGCCTTAACAATTCCATGCCTGTTATGCAAGTAACTATGGGAATAAATCACATGGGACTCCATTTTCCTCATGGTGGAAAAAGGCCTATTCTTTATTCACATAACTCATTTTTATACAGTTTTACAGACTCGTGTGGGACTCCAATTGGTTTGTGGTTTTCTTGCCAATTACTTTTATTGGTTCGTAACAAGTTGTTATCCTGTATTGATTGGTCACCCAAACTCTTGGTGTATATGTGCAGGGAAGTTGTTTGTTAAAGAGAGTTTTCATTTTTCTGTCTAAAGGTATAAAACCAGTTTATACAGGTGCAAGTTGTTTTTCACCCAGGAATAGATTGTTATACTAAGGAATTGCTCACAACAGGATTGCTTTCACATGGGAACTTGCAAAATGCTAGCTTTGACCAGGACAGCCACTGATTCCAGGAGAGCAGGCCTGATTTTATGAAGCCTTTCTTTATGGTTTTTCTACCTTACTGCAACAATCATCCTCATTAGTTTCTGTGTTGCCCTTATATGCATGAAAGGGATATAAATGCTTCATATGGCTGCTGTGAGATTAAAAACATTAAAAATGTTGTAGAGATCAGATGCTGGAGGTATCTCCTTGGTCAAGCCAACCCAAGTTCCAGTAAAAATCTAGTGTTCACTTTAAGTACAGTTTTATCAGGCCTGCACCAACTGGATGCAGATGTTTCCCTTCAGGTTTTAATAAAAAAAAAAAAATAAAGCAACTTTATTTTAAGCATTGCTTTAGTCAGCGTGAGATAGCCTTTGAACGTTGTGATAAAACTGTTGAACCAAAAATAATCAAGTGGTCTAAAAAAACTGCATTGCTTTTTATCCTTATGGTAGCTCCAGACATCCTGTGGGTTAATAGTGCAAATTTACAGAAATTTACAGTGGGGAGGGGAGGGGAGGGGAGGGGAGGGGAGGGGAGGGGAGGGGAGGGAAGGGAAGGGAAGGGAAGGGAAGGGAAGGGAAGGGAAGGGAAGGGAAGGGAAGGGAAGGGAAGGGAAGGGAAGGGAAGGGAAGGGAAGGGAAGGGAAGGGAAGGGAAGGGAAGGGAAGGGAAGGGAAGGGAAGGGAAGGGAAGGGAAGGGAAGGGAAGGGAAGGGAAGGGAAGGGAAGGGAAGGGCAATCAAACTTCAGGGATAGCAGGTTCCCTCTGCTGTTCTGTATTTGGAAGGTTTGCTATCCTCTTATTTAGGGAGGATTTTTGCTAAGTGAATTGTGTGTGTGTGTGTAGGTGATAAATACATATTTTCCCAGAAGTGCATTCAATCATGCTTTACATTTCCATCATTACCTCCTGAACCCTGTCATGGACCACCACCTCTGACTCCTACAGAGCACTGGCCATTCAGTATTTTCTGATAATCTCCTGCTGGCCCAAGTCCTGCTGCAGAGTTGATGCCTCAGTTTTTGTTCTAGCTGATTAACTCTTGCTCCACTACGAGTGCTATTTTTGTAAGGCCATGGAAATCAAGAAATCACAGCCTTCATTTTGCAGTCAAAAATGGAAGTGCATTACCTGTAATTTCCCAAGCATTTCATTTCCTTGGAAGATTTATTTGTAAGCAAACAAGAGCTTTATTGTTGCTTGTTGCAGACACACCATAAAATTAGTTTTTTCCACACTGAAATGCAGTAGCATAAAATTCTCACTCGAGGAAAGTACTAACTGGCATTATGGCATTACTTTGTTAATTATGTTGGCACGTACACTGCTGCTCTTTAAATTCCTGTACACCAGAAACACTTCGTACCTAATGATTTCCTGAACTTCTTGCACATTAGTTTGCGTTTAATCCAATTTAAATCATTGTCAAAATGACGAATGCAAAGAAGACACAGACAATCTTGAAAGCAACATAGCTCCTGAGCCAGTGAGTCGTGGTCACAGGAACTACCATGGTAAAGATTAATTTTATTATGTTGGTTTTGGCTTTGACATGTTTGACAAGATTCTGAGTCATTCTTATCAGTCTGACTTGTCATTTTTAAGCAGATTAGATTTCCCACATGCTCCTCTTCTCTAGCCAGTTCTCAGTCATTACATTTTTGGTTGTTGGTTGCCAGTGGTATTGTAATAAGATAATGAACTTGGAAGACTATGATCATAAACTTTATTTAGGTGGTTGTTTGGGACAAGAAATCCATCATTAATCCATGACATAAATTATATATACCCCAATCCTTATCTTTGTTTGACTGCAACATTCCTAATGGAAAACTGCTTGATTGACATAGTCATCTTCCCAGATTTCTTCTGTGCTGTTTACAGCAACAGCCCTGTAACTGCATGCCAAACATCTTACAAAATGAATTTATGATATTTTACCATCCCACTCTGAATGGAGCTTTTCAAAACTGCAAGAAGTGTCAAGACATCAATTATGTAGTCACCACATAAGTTTTCCCTGCGCTTGAGCTCAAAAAGTTCCATGAAAATCTGCTTACAACATGCAGGAGAGAGCCAGGCTCTCTTGAAATTTGAATTCAGCACTTGAGTTCCTGCCTTCCAGAGATACTCAGTGATGAGTCTTACACTTATAAGCACTACGGACTTTGTATTTACTACTTTAGTCTTCATAAGTACTAAGTGGACAGAAAAAGTTTCCAGATTTGTCTCTTGAGGAGCAGCCTCTTGCCAAAGCACTTTCCATCCAGCTGGAAGGAGAGTTCCTCCGCTCTGCAAAGAGCAAATCCAGTGGGAGCCATCCCAGCTCTCCTGGATAAACATGCAAACATGGGATGCAAAAAGGAACATCTGTTAGGAGGGAGATAGAAAAGAGGAAAAAGCAAAGCACAGAAGTGTGTTTTCAATTCTTCACCTCTCTGCTACTCAGTTGTGTTACTCAGTGCTGCCTGGAGAACTGCCATGGCACAAACACTGTCACAAAAACATGGCTGGTTTGACTTTTACAATTTGTCCAGTGGAAGAAAGAATGACAATAATGCTGGAGGCAAAGTGCATGATAATTATCCCAGTGACCATTTCCATGTTCATGCACAGCTGCTTGTTTCAGGGTAGCTGCCAGGAATTCCTCATCCCACATGAGCTCTGCATCCACTTGTTTGCTCAGATTTGTACTTTCCTTTTATTTCCATCAAATCAATCATTATTAACCACTGACAGTTCTGCTGGGCAGTGGGATAGACAATGTGCTCTAGGACACCTTCATAGAGGGTGGAAGAAGGAATTTTAAATCACGCCTTACACCTTCATTATCCCACTTACATGTAGAATGCAGTTTTTTGTCCATGACCTTGACAGAGATGGGGAAGAATCTCTGTGTTATCACTTGTGAAATGGGCCTTCTTTCTCTGCAGTGTAAGCATATCATTACTTTTAATACATTAATTTTATGCCCACAGTTCCTACATTGTGCTATCACTTCTCATTTTTTTTCTAGCATCATAATGTTTTTCTCTCACAACTTTCTAGGAGCTTTAAACTATTTTTAAATTGCTGTCTATTTTATTTTAACTGCGATCTCCCATCCCTTTTATAGTTCCTTGCTATATTTCCCTCTGGTCTTGCTTCATCTTCTAATTTCATTTTCCCTGGCTTCATTGTTTTTATGTTGGCTTTTTGAAGATTGTTTTCCCACATGTAGCTCTTTTGTTCCTTGTACCACTGAATTGTTATTTACTCATTGAAACAGAGATTTGGATGCCTCCCTCTAGCTGGTGGTCACATCTCATATATAATGTGTTATCATGGATTGTAAAAGAGTCCACCCCAGTGGTGATTATTTTTTTAACAGTGGCTCACTCTGGGAAGATGCTGAGTGTACACGAAGAACAGGAGCTGAATTCCCCTCAAAGCTGATAAGAGTTTGCTGTGACAAAGCCTTTGTGCTTTAGCTGGAGCAGTGATAGAAATCATTTCCAGCAGAAGGATTTTCTCTGGGATTATGACTACACAGGTACTCAACCTATCCTTGAACTTTAAAAAGTGCTTAACACTTGGTTTCCAGATTGCTTAAACCTTAACCTGACATATGAGATCTCACCCTCCAGGAATCTGGGGGCAGCAGTTAAGACCAGACATAAACCACTTGAAGCAGTGCTATAAACAGCCCAGATACAATGTGTAAGCAGGAATTTCTCCTTTTCTCTCTATACTGAGGTGAAAAACAGTCAAGTAACTTTTGCTCTATTGTAAGAGGCTTTCAGTTTCTTTGTGTTTGTTTTTTCCCAATGACCAGTGAATTAATTGTGTACAGAGCACTGGGTCATGAAAGCTTAGTATGTGCTCTGCAGCAGGGCTGCAAATTAAAATTTCTGCTGTGTATTTTCTTTTGAGGAAATTTAAGGAAACCATTGATTCAATGGGCAACTAAATTCCTGCCTTCTACCTCTCCTTCATGAACTGAAGCCTGGACAGTGAAAGTACAAATTGCCCTTTTTCTTCCCTCATTTCCTTGACATGGCTGTCATTGTCGTACAGATAGACAAAATATATGGTTAAAATAATAATTTCACAGAATTTAATCCATGTTTATCAGGAAAACTGGGAGTTCTCTTTGTTTCTTCCCTCACTCCCTCACTCCTCTTTTCCTTCTTAAAACTTTGTTGTTTATCAGTGTAAAGTTCAGCAGCAGCACCTTTAAAAGATTGAAATGGAGAATCAGCAACATCTTGACATGGAGTTGGGATGGGAAGGGAGGAGAAGAACAGAGGAAAAATATAAAGTTTATTAATGCCAGAAGTTCTTGTGCCATAAATATTGTTTCATCATTGGAAATTTGGGTACAAGGCTTGTGGTTTTGATCTTGGACAGGGAGAGTGAATTTCACAGAGGTATGGACGCAACCACAGACTTGTTTTTGGGGCAAAGCCAAATCCAGGAGTGTGAAATAAAGTGAATTCAGACAAAAAAATAAAATCCTCTGCAACCACTCCTTGTAATGTTTTACAATCTCATTCTCTTTCCATTGAACTCTACCTGCCTTAGTCTATATTTGTCTTGTCAGTTAAAGAACTTTATCTGTAGTCAAAGTTGTCTTGGCAGCAGTAGGATGTTTTGTATTTAAGCCTATTAAGTTCTGCAGAACTCAGGATATTTTCAGGATTTTTACCTGACGAGAATTAAAAAAAAAAAAAAAAAAAAAAAAAAAAGGAGAAAAGAAACCTCAGAAAGTGGCAGTTTCCTCTTGTCCTACCATTTCTTGTCTGGGTCTGGCTTCCCTCCTGTCAGGGAATTGAAGGAGTGATAAGGTCCCCCCTGAGCCTCCTTTCCTCCAGGCTGAGCCCCCCCAGCTCCCTCAGCTTCTCCTCACCAGACTCGTGTTCCAGCTCCTTCCCCAAATCCATTCCCATCTCTGGACACGCTCCAGCACCTCAGTGTCATTCCATGAGAGTAGCACAATCTCCTGGACAAGAAATCAGAAATGCATGAGAAAATTGACCATTGCTGTCAAAATACACCAGATTTATGGCACAGTTGTTATAATCATGGACACAATGTGTGCTGCTATGTGTGTTCAGTTGGGCTGTGTGGTGGATGCAGAGGTCCAATGTATTCCTGCATATCCAGACTAAGGAAATTGACAGCTTTGACAAATTGAAAAGAAAGAATTTTCCCCACAGGCATTGTTCAGTCTCTCTTTTCTGGACTTTTCCAGTCCCCCATGAGCAGGTGGGGTTCCTCTATGGTCTCCCACAACTATCCAGAGAGAAATGGTGGAATGAAACTACCAACATTCACATATCACTTCTCACAGCTAGTGATTCTTATGAATATTTAAACACATTTGGGTGATTTAGGAACATATTCACCTTGATATGCAAACTGGGGTTTTCTAAAAAAAGTCCCCTGCATCAGAAATCATAGAAATAAGAAATGGTTTGGGTTAGAAGATTATTCTTAAACATCATTTTGTTCCAACCTCCTGCCATGGGCAAGGAACCTTCCACTATCCCAGGTTGCTCCAAGCCCAATCCAACCTGGCATTGGACACTTCCAGGGATGGGACACCCACAGCTCCTCTGGGCAATCCATGCCAGGGCCTCACCACTTTCACAGGGAAGAGTTCCTTCCTGATTGTTTTAAACCTATTCTCAGTATAAAGCTGATGTTTTCTCAGATCAAAGACCCACACAGAACCCCAGAATTCCACAGTGGAAGGGACCACAGTGGCTCATCTGATCCAACCTCTCTGCTCAAGCAGGGTCACCCTAGAACAGGATTGCATCTGGAATATCACACAGAAGAAAAGATTTTGTTTAATTCTCCCAACATGTTTGCCAGAACCGCTCATTAAAAAGTTGTCAGACCATCAACACGGCAGATTGCCTTTCGTTACCTGTTTGATTTCCTCTTATGAAACAATCAAGCAATTTTGCCATGATTTCTTCTTCTTCACAAGAGGGAAAAATAATAGAAGTAACTTAAACAACACTACTTTTTGCCTTCAAACTCACGTTTAAAAAGACTTGAACATGCAGGCAGGAATCCCCCTGTTCCTAGACCAAGGCTTAATTATCTGGATTTTAAACATATTTTTTTTTATTTACTAGTTCTGCCTGATAATTAGCTCTCTGCTTTTTTTTCCCCCTCACTGACTTTGTTTGATAAGGCTTTTACAGAGTCTTGGCATGCATAACTCTGTAAGTCCCATTTGTGAGGCAGCACATTCCTCTGCCTCTCTCTGCTCTGTCCCAGCTTGGAGCAGCACAGGAGTCTAATTGGCACTGTTTACAAACCACTGCACTTGGGAGGAGCTGTGCCTCCATTTGATAAATAAAGAAATGGGAGATGAGAAAATTATAACTAATTCATGCCTAGAGCCATCTATGAGCTAAGAAAGAAAGAAGTGGGA
Source organism: Vidua chalybeata (assembly GCF_026979565.1). NCBI lineage: Eukaryota > Metazoa > Chordata > Aves > Passeriformes > Viduidae > Vidua > Vidua chalybeata. The sequence continues at coordinate 149,945,056 of NC_071530.1, read as the reverse complement.
AAAGAGGCTCAAAAAGAGAAGCAGGTGCATTTGGAAGGCAGTTTACGTTAGAAACAAAAAATCTGGAGTTTTTTAAGAGATGGGTGAGAGCAATTGATGATTTATGAGGTGTGTTGGATCAATAAAAAGAAAGACAGAGAAAGAATTGAGCCATACTCCTCTAGAACAGTATTTCAGCCTGTTGTGACTTGCTCTGAAGGAACTTCCAAATCCAGAGGTGTCTTCATTGTTTCTAATACCCTTCAGCAACACAATATAATAATGATTTTAAGTGCTCTTTAGTAGTACCTCACTATGCAATCAGAAGCATAACTGATCTCATAGTGATTTTGAAAGTCACTCAAATGTTTATCTTTATTTTTGTAGTGATCTGATAGAAAAAAACCTCCATATTTTGTCTGCTGCTTTATAGCTTAGGGGTTAGGTTGATAGTTCAGGTTGAAAGGTAATCATCCATATTCACTGGAATCTAATTGTGTACGTGAGAATTGTATAATATAGAATAAGAATACAGAATTGTAGAATTGTGTTTGGGAGCACTTCCTTCCTTTCTTAACTCTAATTGATTGTACATCAACTTTCATGTAGTACTAAATCCTCTGAACAACTTGAAGTACTAAATCACTTGAACAACAAAGCTTTTTAATTTAAGGAGTCTGCCTGTTCCCTGTGGGAAAACTGGGAAAATCTGCTTTTCTGGGATTGAATACCAGTCCTGGCTGCCTCTCAGCTATCCTGGGACAAGATGGGAGTTGAACTGGGGAAGTACCCCCAGGGGTAGAAGGGAAATGGCAACAACTCAAACAATTTTTCATAGAGCACAAGAACTCTTGATTCTAGTGTGCAAGGAAGGAAGGAGACCAGCGTGGCTGAGTAAGGATCTTATGGTCATAATGAAACAGGGGAAAAAATGCCTAGGCAGGGACATTGACATTGGGAAAAATCTTGGGCTATTACAGTGTTCAAGATGAGGTTGAAAGGGGCTGTGATGTCCTGGGCCATGGCAGGATGGCAGGACCAGGTGATCCTTAAAGGTCCCTTCTACCCCAAACCATTCTCTGATTCTGTGAACCATTTCTCTGTGTCATGTCTCTGCTCAATGCACTTAGGAAGAGCTGTCATCCTCTTTTGTGGATGTAGTCTGTGGATTAATAAGAATTTCTAACTTATAGTGTTGTGCCAATTCCAGGGTTCTTTTCTTATTAATTAATTCCCAGAACAGCCTGACATTTTAATAAAGAGTTATCATCAGATGTGTCCAGGGAGGAGGGATGAAAGGAGGATTCTAGTTCAGTGGAGCCATCAGCTACATTGAGACCTGCACATGTTGACTAACCAGTGAATATTACTGTTTCTGATCTTCTGGTGTGTTTTATTAGATCTTCTCTTTCCTGAAATGAATCAAGCTCTCAGCTTCCTGAAGCAGAACAAGAATAAAATCTGGACTTACTTTGGAAAAACGGAAACCCAATTCTGAAACACGGGAAAACTTTGTCACAAAAAAAAATTCAAGACAAAAACCATCAGAGTTTGGTGTTATACCTGAGAATTTATTCCAGTTTGTTTCCGTGACCTAAATAATGATTTTTGAAGGACAGGTGAAGAACATTGGCATCTTCACCATATGTGGAAAAAGGCTTTTCATCACTATAGGTGCAGCACACAGGAAAGGTTTCAAAATTACAGACAGTGGATTTCTGGGAGATAAAAGAGCTGCATGGGGAAATGTAAACTACGTCTAAAAAATCCTTTTAAAGCCACAGAAGAAACATAGAAGCTGACAGCACAGTTACATTGGCTCTTCAGAACACTGCATTGCCAGCTGAAAGTTTATAGGGGTCAACCGTTTCTGAAAAATTAGGAAATCAGTGGTCTACAGAGAAGGCAGAAAGCCTTTTAAAATATTAGCTCATGTATGAGAGAAAATGAAAAACGTTTACTGAAAGTAAAAGAGAGGAGAAACTGTTCTGGAGTTTACTCCATGGAGCCAAAATACACTTCTCCATTTTTTTTCTTCAGCTCCTCTTCAAATATCATTGCAAGATATCACACAGGTCTGGTCTCTGTGGATTCTTAATTTAATTTCTGAAGAGATCTTTAGCTTAAGAAAAAAAACCAAAAAACTTTCAGAAGGCATCCACCTCCTTCATAGCAGAAAGCTTGAGATTATCTAATGAAGCTAAACATGAAATGAGCAATTTCAGAGTCCTGCAGCCAGTAGATCCTGACCTGGGGTACTGCTAGATGGAAAACATCTGGCAAATTCAGAAGTGCAAGACAGATTTAGAAAGGTAACAGCTTGCAAGGGCTGGAGGTGAAGGACAGAGAAAGGCTGGGAAAAGGGATGGGGTAAAGAGGTGGAGGAGAGGTGTAGAAAAATGTGGCTTTGAAATGTGGGCTGATGAAAGGATCCTATAGGGAAAGAGGAACACTTCTCTTGGATGGGGATGGCAGGACATGAAATATCAAGCTTGAACTGAAGCAAACAATGTTCCTCCAGGACATTTATGAATAAAGGCAGCACAAATAACAATCAGACAAAAACTGATGGATCAGAGAGTGAGCTGCTGTGCCAGTGTGTGAAGACAAACACAAACTGTGTTCTATTTCTCAGAGGCTTCCCTGAAAACATCTCTGCACTAACAGAATGTGGTGAAATGGTTTTCTGCTGAAAGAGGCTGGATTTAGACTGAGTATCAGGAAGAAATTTTTTACTGTGAGGGTGGTCAGGCACTGGCACAGCCCAGAGAAGGTGTGAATTCCCCATCCCTGGAAGTGTTCAAGGCCAGGCTGGATGGGGCCCTGAGCAATCTGGCATAGTGGAAGGTTCCTTTCACATGGCAGGGAGCTGGAACTGGGTGATTCTTATGGCCCCTTCCAACCCAAACCATTCTAGGATGAAAAAAATCCACAATGAATTAAAGCAACCAGAGAGAACAATGACAATCCACTGTGCATTTTTCAGCAGCAACAATTGCAATCAATGCTGATGAAATTCTGGAAATTTTCGAGGATCTGCTACTTAGAAAATGGCAAGAAGAATCTGTTTTCTCAGAGTTATCCCTGTGAGTGATTACCACAGCTGCTGACTGACATCCCAGCCATCAGAGGTCTCACCACACAAGTTCATAGTCTCATTTGACAACTGGTTGGGAATTGAAGTGAGCCAAGTTTGCCCATGGCCACATAACCCAGCAGTGCCAGCAGCACAAGAGAGCAGATTTCTTGAACTTCCAGCTCTATTATCTGAAGTGATTTAAAGAATAGGAGCTTTTTAGGTGAAAGCAACCAGTTTAAATGGAGACTGGAAATTATTATTATCACTAATGACTTAATTATGGGACATAAGAGGCCAGATAAACGGGCAGATGAATAAGTAGTTCAGAGGAAATATGCTAGAAAGAGGATTCTCCCTGCTAGAGCTTAACTTGACACAATTATCTAATAACCACAGTAAATATGGAGATCAGCAGATTATTTTCTCAACATCGAATGACTTATGTGGCATGTCAGCAAAACACCCAGGAGAATAAAACACACCAGCAACTGCTCTCTAATTACTCTTTTCAGATGGAGTAATGATCTTTAATGTGCAGTGGATCTCATTAATTAACTCAGATCTTAATTAACTCTTTGCCTAATTTACCTGCCATAGTACATTATCAAAAATGTCATCTTAACAGGTTTTTTGCTCATTTGGGGAGGAGAAAGAGGAAACTGTATGCTCATAAGTGTTTTTTGTTGCCTCTTTTCTGGAGACTCTTCTGGTAATGATCCTAATATGTGGAGTAAGAACCTATTGAAATCTCCAGTATGTTTGGTTGCCCAAATCTAATGAATTCAAGGGGAGATAGAGGATTATAGTCTTCCAATGTGCCTCACACATTTTTTAGGGTTTCTTTAGGTGCTTTAAAAAATTGCTAACTGAAGCACAACTCCTCCCTTCAAAAGGAAACAGCAAATCTGTGGGAGTCAGAGCCAGTTTGTGATGTCCCAGGTCTGCTACACCAGCCACTGAAAGAAATGTACTCTAATCTTATTTATTTTTAACTGTCTCCTTAAACACTGGATATTCTTCCTGTCCCATAAAAACAAACATCTGAGTGTTCCCTACACATTTTTAAATTTACTTTTAATTCAGGAAGTGTAATTAAAAATAAACACAAAGTACCAGCTTAGCTTGTGGCAGGAATCCCATGGAATGATGTACAAGGTTCTTCCTTGGGTTTGCTTCAGTAGTGCTGCTCCTATGCAGAAATTAATGCATTTGGTGTTTCATTGCCCTCAATATGAGTTTTGCTCATGCTGGAGTAGATTTATTCTTGCCATTCCTTCCTAGGGAAGAGTGGTAGAGTTAGCATCTTCTTACAGTAGAGGAAGGGTCTTTCCTTAAAGTCTTTCTTAGGAGTCCAAAGTGAGAGTTCCCTCTGATTTCTTCCTCCTTAACAGCTCTCTTCAAAGAATGGAGACCAAATTATTGTGTCCAAATAAATTGTTGTTTATTGTGTAAAAAAAAAAAAAAAAAAGAAACATGGAAAAAAAAAAAACAGCGGGTTTTTTTGTGATTTGTAGGTGAACACCTGATTTTCAGTCCTGTCTTCACCACCATGTTTCTATGAAATCCTTATTTCTCTCATTCCCTCTTCACACATCTCCCGCATTTAACCACACTTTGCAGCCTTAACAAATCATAGAAAATCAGGGAATATCCTGAGTTGTAAGGGACCCCCAATGATCCTTTAAGTCCAGCTCCTGATCCCTCAGAAAGCATTTCTCCCTTGGCTTGGACAAGACCATAGAGTTTCTATTTCATGCAGGCACTCAAGTAGTAGAGGAAAATAAATGTCTTCCTTACTCCGACGTTTTGGCTTACAATTTTGCAGATCTATTACATTTTCTCCCTCCCTCCAGTATTTCCCAACATTTCTAAGGCATGCTGATGGATATTTTTAGGCAAACCTCAGTGGAAAGATGTTCTGTTTATAGTCAGTCACTTATGAAGATGAATTTGCTGTAAACAATGACTACACTTGACAGTGATCCTGCCCTGATCTTACATTTATTGATGTAGGAAATTAGAGACTTGTGCTAAGCTGAACTAATTGCCATAACTACAGCTGCAGACAGAGACCCATTAATTACCTAAAATAATAACAAAGAAAATAGTTCTAATTTATTTCAGGGATAATAGATTTTGTCAGAATCCCCTTATTTTATCACCCCAATAAGTATGCATCCACAACATTTTTTTTCCTGATCTTTCCTAAGTAGGAGAGCAAGTTTATCATGAAACATGACAAATTACTGGAATGTAGACTGTGGAAGGAGTTCTGTAAGGAAAAAAGAGATGTCTGAAGTAATTTTGGGTTTGGCTGTGGTATAAAAGCCAAAGACATAGAACCTCCTCTTGAAGCACTTGAAACCAATATTTCTGGAATTTTAAATTGGTTTGTTCCTTCTGTTTTCAGGCAAGTAATTTCATCTTGGACAAGAATATGGTGAGATTAGAAGCACTGCTGACTTCAGATTAGGCTTCTTCTGGTTCTTCTGAAAATGCTTCATGAAAATTATGATTTTGCAATAGCAAACACAAAAACTATACTTAATAGTAATTTGATTTTCCTCCTCTGTTATAAATTTTATGTGGATGCAGGATTTGATAAGGAAGCAGCAAGAGGTGAAGAACTACTGAATGCTTTTCAGTCACTGGGATAAAAAAGCAGAAATATTCAGGTAATCTTCAAAACAACATCCACTGCTGTGGCTGCAACCTTTGGAGTGAAATGTGGCTGAAGGGGATTGACCAGATATGGCAGTAAGTTAATGGTGAATGAAACTCTAAGAGAGAAAAAAAATATTAGAGGTGTCTATCTTTCCATCTTGCCCTCAGGTCTTCAAAAATGATACATGGTGTTGTGAAGGACTTAATTATGTTAAATAAAATATTCTTCTCTAAATTGCAGAATCTCTTGCCTGTAACAAGAAATTGCTCATTTTTGGTAACTAAGACATTCACAGCCAGATGAATATTTGACTCTAAGTTGTCCAAATAGAAATTTATCCACTTACAGGAAAAGAGCCCCCATCCTTGCTGTGCCTTGTCTTGATCCAAGAACGTGATAGGAGACCTATGGATGTTCATTATCTAACTCAGTGCTCAAGCCTGCACTGTGGGAAACCATTACACTGTGACACCTGCTGAAAGGGATGTACTCCACAAGAAATTAAAATTTTGGGCTTTTTACAGTATTCCTTTCAGGTGTTTCTTGAATGGGCATGTGAATTTCCCATTTTTAAGCCACTATCAACTAGATTAAAATCCCAAATATATTAATGTAATATATAGTATATAATATATAATAGTAATAATATATAGTATATAGTATATAATGTATAATGTTGGAAGACATCCTATTCCATGATGAAAGAACATCCAGCATTTTTATCCCGCATCTGACAATTTCTTCCTTTCTGGATCTTACCTGTATTTATTGCTTATTGCCTACACTTACTGGAAAATTACCATAGGTGGCTTCAGTTTTAAAAAACTTTAATCACACCTTCAGGAAACCATGTGCCATTTTAAGTCATGAGATAAATGGTTCTAGGTTTGTGTTTCTACTGGTTTTTTAATTGTTTGAGATTTGTCCAGAATTCCCAGTATTGTAATAATAGATGGCAAGAGACTGAACAACGCCCTGATTCAAAGGAAAGACAAATTACCTCTTAATCTTGTAACATCATCCTAAAGGATAAACAAAGAGAGAAATGTTGGTCAACAAAGAGAGAAATGTTGGTAAACACTGAACACAGACCTGCAGAGTCTCTGGCAATCTGGAATTTCAACTTAATTCTCTCTGTCGTCAGTGCTCTTCTGGTCCTAATACCCACAGGCAGCCCAGCACATTTCTCAGAAATTTCACTTCTGGGGGTATCCCACACTGGATTACACCCCAGGTGGGTGAGTTACATGTTCAGCATGGAGAAAAACAAACTGATAAGTCCTGATAAGTCACCGGTCAGTGACCTTATTGATGAGGACAGCAAGGCATTAGCCTTGAGAATACCCTCCTCAGAGCAAGAAATGCCTTTCCTCTCTTCACAACAAAGCAGTTTCCAACCAGCAATATCCTCTTTCCTATCACTCACCAGCATCCTGGTTTACAGCACCAGGGACCTAGAATTCTCCAGCTGGTCTCCAGTAGCTGATTGAGTGATTGATTGATTGATTGATTGATTGAGTTCCACTGATTTCCAGCTATCAGTGATGCAATGCCCAGGGGAAAGGCAGTTGCTGCTCTCCCACTATTGGGTCATGGTCAGATATATTTTCTGATTCAACCCAACATGCCCAGTTTGCAATGGGAAAATGGGCCTGCAGTTTCTTCCGGGTCTAATTGTCCGACTTTGGTGCTGATTTGCTGGGCATTAATTGAAGACAAAAAAAAGCTTTTTCAGATCATCGGCAGTGCTGACTTTTAGTGGGGCTTAATGACACTCATTAGATGTTTCACCATCATCCCTCTATTTATATCCAAATGAGGGAAGCTTCCTCAGTGTGGCCTAAAATATCTAATTATGGATTTCTGGCTTCAAACGGGACCACGTAGGTTTCCCCAATCATTCCCTGTAGCTTTCCAGCACTTTGTTTTATCACAAAAGCTCATAACAAGGCTGGAATAACTCCTCTGATGACAATTCCACAACTTTCATTGACAATTACTTCTAATCCCAGAATGATTGTTAAGTTATGATATTTCTTTTCATGTTACTTTCAAGTCCTCGTTAGTGAAGTCCCTCTAGCTTTGCACACCCTGCTTTGTTCTGTTTACGGGCTCCACTTGACTCAAAGAGATGCTTGAATTCTACACCAACTCTTTAAGCAATGGCTGCATCATTTTCTATCATTTTCTCTGAACAGAGGCTGCTCAACTTATTTAAAATTACCAAAATCCCATATAGAAAATTTTCATCTTTATTTCATATATCCCCTCTCAGGTCTCTTCTAAAGAACCACCATATTGGGATAAATTCAGCATTTGTAGTCCAACTCGTTAGTGTTGTATAGATTATTATATTTTCTTGTAAGTACTCCCTTTTGAGTAGGCATGCAATTTTTTTGGATGTTTGAGGAAGACAAAGGAAGAATTTTTTTGTTGTTTTCAGTTATTAGGTTTTTCATGTGCTCAAAGACTTATTTAATCACACATAAAGAACTTGGGCTGTTTGTCTTAAAAAAGGACAACCAAGAGGTGACTCTATTATGGTTTAAATATCTCCACAGGGAGAAATACCACGTAGTAAAAAGATCTTTAATTTAGTAGAGAAAGACATAACAAGAAACAGAGCCCAGAAGCAAGAAACATATAAATTCAAATTAGAAACAAGACATGAATTCTAAAACATGTGAAAAAATTAACATAGACTAAAATTCCCAATGATCTTGGTGAATGCTCCATCTTCCTGAGTTTTACAGGCTTTTTTTTTTTTTTTTTTTTTTCCTGGAAGGTATTTCTCACAAATATGCATTTTGGATTCATCACAGGAGAAAAGGAAAAAAAAATCTAGGATTTTTTTTTTCTTCAGAAAAATGTTTTAATAATTCTTTTGGGCCTCAAAACTTGTGAAATATTTGATTGACAAGACAATCCTGTTGCCATGGATATTAGGAAAAAAACTGACAACAGCAGGATGGGAACTTAGTTGTGAGACAGATAGCTTGATGTATAAAGGGTCAAAGCAAATTTAATTTCTGTGTGACACATTCACAAAGAACCTGTCTTCACTAACAGAAATATATAGAAACAGGCACACTGAAGAGAAAAATACCCTCACAGAAGCATATGGGCCATCCTGCTCCCAGATCTCGCTCTGGATATAAGTGGGTGGAAGAAAAAATAGAGTAGGACAGATATTAATTCATATACTCACAGAACAGCCTAGGTTGGAAGGGACATCAAAAGACCATCTGGCCCAAGTTTCCATGGGAAAGGGGGCCTGGATGAGGTCATCCAGCACCCTGTCCCATCCCATCCTGAGAACCCCTTGTGAGGTTGTTTTGTTGGTTGATTGTTCTCACTCTAAACATTTTCTCCCTTAGATCAAGATGAGATATCTGCCATTGGTACCCATTTCTCCTCGTCTTCTGCAAGTGGCTCCTCATGAAGAGAGAGACTCTGTTCTTCTTGAGCCACCCTCTAAGTACTGAAATATTTTGGTGAGGTCTTCCTGAGCTTTCTCTTCTCCATGGGAGACATCACTCCTTCACTATTTCTTCACAGGACAGATTCTCTAGCCCTTTTATCATCCTTCCATCCTCTTGAGCTCCTTTGCCAGTTTTCTTGAATGCCAAACTTCTGTGTTGGATTGCATTTTCTACAGAGGAATTATTTTAATTTTGATTTAAGAGTCTCACTCCATCAATCTGAGCCTCACATGCTGATTTCTCAAGATCATTTTGAATGTTAATCCTATCCCTTTAAATCCTTTAATAACCTCTTTCTTTTTAATGCCTGAAGTGCTTTTCCTATGGCATCTTCTGCATTTCTAGTGAAAATACTGAATGTATAAAATCCAGAAGCAGTTGCTACTTGATTTTCCCCCTAAATTCTTCAACATCATTATAGCCAGCTGCACACCCATTTTACAGTAGTTACAAGGAAAACACATATTCCCCTTTTTAAAGACTCCACAAGGATTCTGGAAATGAAAGGGTGTGGGCCTGGCTCCCTGCCTTGTCAGTTAGATGCATTTTGTTAAAAATAACTGGGAGAAAGGGAAGATTAAACTTTGTGCTGTAGATGCTTAGAGATCTCAATAGCAGCAAGTTTTTTGAATGAATTTGCAGTTTTGTCCGCTAATCCTGTAAATATTTCTCTTTCATTCAAGATTAAAGAAGAACCTGGATAAATCAAGACCCACTTCAGATTTAGAATGAAGTGCTTTGCCATATCATGAAAATACATGGTACAGACAGTTACTGCAGGAGAGAAATGAGCCAACAATCTCACTTGGTCTTAATTTCCTTTTCTTTACTTTGGCAAATATCACATAGAAAGAAGTTCAAATTCACCCAGTCGAAGTTGTTTCCTAAATTGGTCACCCTCAATTTTTTATATTCTGTTTCCCTTTGCTCTGCTTTGGTCACTCTGTAGCTCCTTTCACTAAAAGAAAAATAAAATTGAACCCCTTAATATACAGGCCTCAAGCTCACAACAAACACATGGGACTCTAAACATTCCTTTTCCCACTTTTAAAAGTTTGGTCCTTTTGGTGGCTGTGGTCACACCAAATCATAGAATTGTGGAATCCCTGAGGTGGCAAAAAGCCGACAAGATTATCAAGTCCAAGCTTCAACCAAATACCACCATGCCCATTAATGTGCCACATCTGCTTGTTTTTTGAACCCTTCTGGGGATGGTGACTCCACCACTTCCCTGGGGAGCCTTTTCCAGTCCTTAATCATCCCTGGAACACCACTGATAACTGAAGAAACTCTTCTTACAGGTTCACTTCCATTTCCCAGGATGTTTTGCTGCTGCTGTCAAGCATTTGATATAGCACATGATCCTTTGGGACAAAAGCCTCCAGTGTTCAGGGACAAGTGGACTCAGCAGCAGTGCAGTGATACATGCTCAGCCTGATGGATCAAAATACTGCAGGAAAATAGGATTTTATTCCGTGCGTTGTGAGGGCTGATGCAGTTGCTCATGCAATAGAGATGTAACGACACCTCTGGGTTATACACACAATTATTTCAGTGTAAACACAGGAAAACGTTGCTTGCAGAAATAGTTACCCGCAGTTCCAACTTGCTCTGCTCAGGTATTTAACTAATTTGAAACAAGAAAGGCAGTCATTATGCATTAAACTCTCCCAGGACACAGTGAACAAGTTTTCCCTGAATAATTGCGTAGATAGCTCTGAAAAATTGGTCTTGGAGTGCCTGTAGCAATAGATACATTCATCATGAGAGCACTACCAAAATGCTATATTTAAACTTATCTAAGACTCTGAGAAAGTGGGAGTCTTATTAATGCAATTGTATTTGCAAACACAATCTAGTTAAAGAAGAATGGAAGGAATATAGATTACTCTTCCCCAGGGAGAGAGTAATTTTCTCCAGAGGCTAATAAAAAATGATCTACACTCAGAAGATTATTTTTCTAAGTTAGTTACACTCAAAAAATCATAAATAAATAAAATAATGTTTAGTACTGTGTTAATTGGTAGGAAAAACACTTTTAACACATCAGACATCTGTAATATGTTTTTCTACACACCCATATTGTAATACAGATAACAGATTTAATTAATGCCTATTTGTTTGCAGAAGTGTTCCCATCATTTATTTTAATGCTATCCATCATGGAAAACCATCTGCTGTTCACATGGATGTTATTTAAATTTCTATTGAGATTCCATTTAAGGGTAGAATTACCAAATAACTGGCTTTCAGATGTTAAAAAATATTTATATCCTCTCAGTTTATTTGAAATGAAACCTGCTCAAGGCCTGGTAATCTCTGTCTTTTTCAGACTCTAGATTTAATCAATTTAAGGACTAAAATAGAAATAAATTTTTTGTTTCAATTTTTTCTGCATTATAACAGATAATAAGGGCAAAATATATGGAAATAGGGCACACACCTTCCTCCCTAGAGAAAATCATCATTTCAGACTGGCCACTGAGGCTCCCCCATGCCACAGGGGTGTATTTAAAGTCCTGAAATCCTACAAGAAGAAGGCAGCATGAAAAACTGGGAGCTACCTAAGCTACACCTTTAAAAATGCACACCAGAGTTACTGGAATTTAATAACTCGGCCTCCTGTAGCCCTTGTACATGTTTTCAGCAATGTGACACTTCATTTTCGTATCCCAGGTAAATGTTATAACTAATCAGACCATTCTATGGTGATGATAACAAAGATTTTCAGAGCACAATGTGTCACAGGAGGCGTTTCTAACAACAGGATGGATTGGGACTTAGCTCAGCATTGAAGCAAGAGATATTTAAGGTGAGTATTAAAAACAGGGAGCAGGTGACACAAGAAACGAGTTTGTACTGTGAGGAGGAAAACACATTACCCAGGACCTCATTTCTACTTCTATTGCTGTCATTTTTTATTCACTTCTCACTGGAACAGATTCTTGTGTAATGCAGGGTGAAGAGCAGAGTGCAGACATTGATTTGAGATGTTCAACAGATCCACCTTCATGTTGGGATATACCTGTGAGTGAACATCAGTCCTTCTCTTGGAGGTCTGCAGCTGCTCTGAATCTTCCTCACCAGGAAGATCTCTGCTCTCTGGTGACCATACAGGACCTGAAGGAATGGCTGGAGGTTTAGGTTGGATATTAGGAAACAATTCTTCATCCAGAGGGTGGTTGGGCACTGGAGCAGGCTCTCCAGAGAGGTGGTCCTGGCATCAAGACTGCCAGAGCTCAAGAAGTGTCTGGACAAGTCTCTCAGGCACAGGGTGGAATTCTTGTGCTGCCCTGTGCGAGGCCAGGAGTTGGATTCACTCATCCTGATGAGTCCTCTCAGCTCAGGATGTTCCAGGACTCTATGAGTGAACTGGAGAGTCCCAGAATAGGTGATTTGAAATATGGACGATTCCCTCGTGTGGTACAAAAATAGTCTTGGAATCCTTGAATACCAACTTCAAAATTCAGTCATGTGCAATTATCATGAATGGCAAGCCTGGAATAACTCACAAGTTCTTTTATTTCTTTTTTAAGAACGTGTAGAAAAAGAACAAGGGAGAGGAAGGCCAGGTTGGTCAGGGCTTTGAGCACACTGGTTTCATGGAAGGTGTCCCTTCCCATGGTTGCAGTGAAATGATCTTTAAGGCCTCTTCCAACCCAGAACTTTCTAAGATTCTGTGAAAATATGAAATATGAACTCTTCAGACAGAGCTCTGCAGAGTGCATGGAAATATGACAAACAAGAAGTCCTTAGTGGCTCTGGATTTCTTACAACCACACTTGTCTGGAAAATCTACTTGAAGCTTTTTGTCTTTTACAGCTTGGATTAAGCACATTTTGTCCAAAATGAAGACTATCCCACTAAAGACATTTCTCAGGGGCAGCAATGAAAATTGAGGCTGTTTGTTCTTCTGTGACTCTTTTACATAAACATTTCATCCTCCTTGTTGTAATTTAATCATACACTGATAATGAATAGCATTTTAGATTTCTATTCTGTTCAAGAATTGTTTTTCAAGTGAGGGTTATGGAGGAGGTTAAAAGACAATGAGATGAGCAAAAATACTCCTAATGCAACATAGTTTTTTTCTGTATAATTTCTACTTAAATAAATAATACTTCCCCCCCTCTTTTTACAAGTTTTTTTTTTGTAAGAAAAGTCAGAACTTTAAGTTTCCTCTGGTCACAGGAGCATAGACGTCACTCAGATATTGAGCTTGTATTTGTATTAATGAAACAATGGACTGGAGGTTATAAAATCCTATTGGGAGTCTGAATTTATAAGTTTCAATACTTCCCTATGATAATGACTTTTATCAGCTTGGAGTTTGGTCTTATCTTAGTGGCTTGAAGGATAGAAAAAAAATAGTTCAGAACCTTTTTCTTTTTTTAATGATGTAGGAATTTTTCTGCTTTTCTATTTGAATTGTCTGTCTTTTTTTTTTTGTCATTTTAGGTAATAACTGGATGTTGTCTTCTGATTTGTTTTTTGTTTCATGTCCAAAATATTTTCAGTTTTTTAAACAAAAGCAGAAAGGATTATAATATTAATATTGGTATTAATAGTAGATTTTTAATGTTGCCCAATTCTCAGTCAGCTCCTTAGGGAGTGGGATGTTAACCTCTCAGGCACAGGGTGGGATTCCTGTTGTGTCCTGTGCAGGACCAGGAGTTGGATTCCATGATCCTTGTGGGTCCTTTCCAGCTCGGGATATTCTGTGATTCTTTGAAGTGTAAGGAATAGGGAGAAATCAAAACAAAACAAATGGAAGCCCAAGAAAAGTCAAAGGACAGCTTCCAGCCGACCTAGGAATAAATCATCAATGGATCTCTCTCTACCTACACTTTAAATCAATATTCTGTATATTACTCCTGTGGTTCTGAGAATGATTAAACGAGACTTAATGCTTTGATGGTGTGGCTGATGTGTTTAATCACTAAAGCAGAATAACAAAGTGCAATCAATATTGTAATGGAGCCTTTTTTTAGCCCACTAGGTTCAAGATACCAGTTTAGGCAGTAAAGCAGGGGATGTTCTGCTTCAGTACCTCATTTGCTGTGTTTCTGAGCAACATTATTTTTTTCCCTATCTAATACATATTTCAAAATCAAACTCAGAGATCCTCTCGAATTAATTCAGGGAAGAAAAATATTTTTATCAATAATTATTTTTTGGTTTACTGGTTGTTTGGGGGATACTGCTATTTCTTTAATATGTTTTTCTGTGCAAACACATTTCTCCATGGTCTGGGATGAGGAATTCAGTGTTTAAAAGAAGATGCAGCAACCTTTCAATCACTGATTTTATTATTATAAAAATTAAATGAAATCACTTTTTTCTCTTTATAGAATTGCACTGCTCCACTATAAATTTCCTATGTATGAAACTACTAACTACTCCAATAATAATAATAATAATAATAATAATAATAATAATAATAATAATAGTAGTAGTGTTGAAGAGTAACTTTGTCAATATTTTACAAATCCTGTTGTAGGATTAATTCTACTTTTGTGCAGAAATGTTGAGGAAAGCAGGAAAGTAATTTCATGAGAACTTTAAGTAACTACCATCCCAAACTGGAATGTGAAGTGCAATTCCATTCTGTCCAATAAAAAAGATCCCAGCAGCCTGGAGATGACTGAGAAGATAAAATAACCAATCAATATCAGAATAAAAACTGTTGTTATGTCTGTTTGCTCAGTGAACAACCACTTTAACACATAAACTTTAATACCAACCAAATAAATGAAATTGCAACCTAAAGATACTCATGCCTAACTAGTTTTTGTTCCTTAAGGCATGCACTGTAATGAAATTTAGTTGAAATTTTAAATACACTGTGTTTGTTCAGAGGGACTATGAGGTCTGATTGCTTTTAGCTCTGCTGTGTGGATTCTCCAGTGTCTGTTGAGATGATTGATCTCATTAGGATGTTGAGAACCTTAATTCAAGTTTCTCACTGGGTTCAAGAATCCATTTTCTTTAAAACTTTTGAGGCTTTTTATCTTAATTAGATGCATCTTCCTGATGAATAAGCAGAGTGAAGCACCTTCAGCATGGACAGACAGACAACACATCTGAACAAATGCACTTTCTTTAGAGAAAAGGCAGAAAAATAATTTCTTTGCAGCTACACTTGGCTCAGTCTCCTTACCCAGGGAGTGAAGTCACTAAATTTAAGGCAGATTTAAGGAAACCAGCCTCTTTTACATGGAAAATTGCTGGCCATTTGCAGTTTTCTGCTAAGTGGGAACAAATAAGGAAGGGAGTTTCCAAAGCATCAGGGAAGGGAGACAGAAAGATTAAAGAAGTTTTTCAGGAGAAAATGGAAAATATCCTGGCAGGTAAAATAAAAAACAAGGTTTCACAGTCATTGCTGAGGAATCTCTCATCTCTCAGAGGCTGATCTGAGTTCCTGTTGTGCTAAGTTCAGACCTGGAGCAGGTAAGACCAAGTATATTTGCCTGAAAGTCTTTATAATATCTGCCTCCTTAAGGAAAATTGAACTGGGTATTTCTCTGAACACTGAAAAATTTCAGGCACAGGTCATGGTCTTTGGAAATCTCTAGTGGGAGAGATCAAGGAGGGGCAGGATGCTACTGGTGCAATGCTGGTGGCTGCTTCAAAAACAGCTCTCGGGTTTGGGGATAAAAGTGCTCCAAAGCAAGGATAACATCTCAAATCTCTGCCTGTAGCTCCCCACCCTTTCTGAGTTTGTCCTAAATATTTCCAGAGAATCAGAGAATGGTTTTCATTGGAAAAGACAGCTGAGATCATCAAGTCCAAACATTAACCCAGCACTGCCAAGTCCAGCATTAATCCATGTCCCCAAGTGCCACATCTTCTAAATACCTCCAGGAATGGTCACTCCCCCACTCTCTGGGCAGCCTGTCCAGATGCCTGACAATCCTTTTGGTGAGGGAATTTTTCCTAATATCCACTTCCTTTCATCCTAACACTTCTTACCTGGGAGCAGAGCCCTACCCTCACCTGGCTACACTCTCCTTTCAGGGAGTTGTAGAGAGCGAGAAATTCCCTCACTGAGACCCTTTTTTTTTTTTTTTTTCCAAAACAATTGTTTTCCTAAACAATCCCAGTTCTCCCAGCTGCTCCTCCCAGGACTTGTACTCCAGCCTGACCCCCAGCTTCACTGCCCTTCTTTGCACATGCATTTATTTTGGTCCCTTCAGGAAGCTGCAGGGTGATAATTCAGTTTTAGGAGTGAGAGCAACTGCTACAAACCAGAATTCATCCACACCACTGGCCAAAAAAAAAATATCCCAGTGAACGAGAAACAACAACCTGAACAGCTGGTTTTTGTAGCATCCTGGGAGGCAAAGATTGAAATATCCGAGGCACTGTAGTCCTGCTGATATGAATTCTGGAAAGCTGTGCTTTCACTCCTGGGAATTTAGAGAGATGTCATCTTCACAGAGAATTATTTATTTATAATTTTAATGATTTGTTACATATATATTTAGTGGTTAAGAGCATTTAATTTAATAATAAAAGACATGGATATATACAATTTGATCTATAAGAAATTACTCTCTCCCTGTGACTTCAACAGGGAATTTTCCACTTTCTGATGGGCTCTGTGTCCCATGTTCACCACAAGCATAAAGAGCTCCCTAGAGTGAAACAAATTGCTGTTAGAAAATTTGGGAGCAACAGGACTGAACCTTAAACAAGTACCCCAAATTATTATCACTGTTTTTCCCCACGGAGTTGTAGTAATTACATACATAGAATAGGTGATGCTTTTGAGGTGCTTCCAAAGGATCTGAGAAGCCTTTTCTGCACTTCCTTTTATTCACATGTCACCAGATGGAAGTAGCCATCCTTGGGATGGACAATTGTTATGATGCTGTCTTAAATGGCAAGTCCAACACAACTTCTTTCATAGTTTTATTGCAGTAAATGCAAAGTGAGCTCACTCAGGGTGGTAGTGGTGTGTCTCCTACTAAAACAACATTTTCCCCCCCCTTATTTTTTCATATTATTAGCTCAAAACAAGTTGAACCTGACAGATAGAAGATTGTGTGTCTCCTGTACTTAGGAGCTCTTGCATCACAGACACAACAAATGCTGTTGACAAAATTGAGCTGAAAATAAAACTTGTGTCGCTGAACACCTGCAATAGCTAATATTAGGATTTATAAAAAGACACTGCAAAGTCAGTAGGATATTTAGCTCACTATTTACTCTCTTGGAAGGCAGAGCAGAGTCCAATTCTGTGTCCAAGGAACAGCTGCATGTGTAGGTGTGGAGTATTCCAGAAATATTCCAACCAAAGGCAAAGAGAGGCAGCTGGTTGTCACAAAATTATTTCAATACATAAAATGAAAATTTGGAGGTCAGTGTGTCTGCATTTATTCTAGACTTATGGCTTGACCTGTTGGACAGAAGGAGGTGATGACTGTCTCCTTTGCTTCAATCAGCTTTAGAAATACAAAAAACAAAACATAGATAAAATGAAAAATTAAAAGCCATAAGTGTATTTTATTAGACACTCAGGAAATTGCAGTTCAAGAAAGGCCACACTGATTATTAGCCAGCATGGGCTTCCAGGAAAATTGAAGTAAGATATAAAAGGATGACAATTTCTAGGTAGACATAGAAATATATATAAATAAACAAACAGAAGGAGGGAAGAATTGGAACAATCAATATAACTAAGAAGTAAGAAAATGGATAAGTGGTAAGGGAAACAAAACACAGGGAAATATTTGATTAAAAGAACTATAGGTTAGGTATAGCCAATCTTGCATATACCAAAACCAAAATAAAGGTAAGTGGTGTTACTGGACCTTTTATGAATTAAAGTGGGAGAATTGATGGTAAAAGTAAAGAACTATTTGCAATATAACTAAATAATTTAGACAATTCTAAAGGATGACCAAGGACACCTCATTCTACTCCACCAGTGGCTGAAGTGGATGCTCAGTGTGTACTATAAACACTGAGAGGTCCTAAAAATTCATTAAAATTTTGAAAATAGGTATCTGAGAAGTCTGCTGAAAAAATCCTTTGTCTTCAGCAAGCCCTGGGGAAATATCCTGGTCAGTGTTGTTGCTGAGAGTGGTCTGTGGGATCTAAGAGGATGCTGAGTCCTCATGTCACCACGTGAGGTGACAGTGGTGCTGTTCAGCAGGACGTTTTCCTGTTAGATAGAAAGAAAAAGAAGCAGGAGTAAAGCACTAGAAGAGGTTTCCCAAAGATGCTGCACAACCTTCATTTTTGGGTGGAAAACCTGATCTAGCACAGGATTTAGACCTCCTTTGTGCATTATTCCTGCAATCCTGTATGATATTCCTGGCCTTAGACCCATGGAATCATAATGTTTGGGAAAGACCTCCAAGATCACTGAGTCCAACCTGTGACCAGACACCACCTTGACACCCAGACCAGACCCCTGATTGCCAATTCCAGTCATTCCTTGAACACCTCCAGGGATGGGGACTCCACCACCTCTTTGGACAGCCCTTTCCAATGCCTGACCAGCTTTTCACCCATTTCAGTGAAGAAATTCTTCCTGATGCCAAACCTAAACCTCTTCTGGCACAGTTTGAGGCCATTTCCACTTGTCCTGACTCTGGCCCTCTATTTATAACCTAAACACAGATTACTCCAGGGGATGAGTGCTGGCCTGACCAGAGAAGGTCTCTTCAGATACAGAAAATTTGAACTGATAAATACTGGTGCAAAAGTTGGGATTTTTTTTTTTTTTTTTTTTTTTGTTACGGTCAATGAACATGACAATATTATTAGATCTAGGATTCTTCTGAATGCTTTGTTAGACTTTGGGGAAAAAAAGTTTCCTCATTCTTTAAAGGAATAATTTGATACAAGAGAAGAGTTAGATTCAACCCCAGGTGTGTTTCTCTTCTTGCCTCACCTCAGTTCCCCTCTAGGAAAAGTGTTCACCAGCTCTTCTGTAAAATCTGTTCTCTTATGAGGATGAATTTATGAAAGTTGTGAGCTAATGGAAAGAGAGTGCTTACACATACATTAGAGAAATTACAGTAAGCAACTGTCAGACAGATTGGGTATCATCCTCTGTCAGTCTATCTCTTAAAACAGAGGTATAATTACTTTTATCTCCCCCCTACTGTGCTTTGAAATCTCCATGCCTGGAAATACTCATATTTGTACTTTAAAAGGAGTCAGTTTAGGAATAACTTACAGGACTGTAGCTCAGCTGCAACAGTTTTAATGAAGAAGTGCCAGAAAAACAATGAAGACAGCTTTTGATTAATGTAGGAATTTCAGTCCAGAACTGTCAGAACTTCATGTGTTGTCATCATAATGAAATTATAATGGATGTGATCAGGAATGCCATCCATCTTCCATTTGTTTCACACCAAATTTAAACCAAAGGTTTCTAGGGAATTTTTAATTTTTACTCTCATTATTTTTCCAAAGTAATTTCCCTATTTAGAATTCAAGTGGAAGAGAAGGGGCAGAAGAAGTCTTTGAGACTGGGAATTAGGACTCAGGCCTGAGAAAATTAAGAGCAGATTGAAAATGTTGATTTTGATCAATCGAGACAGCTCAGAAGAGGAGAGGTGCCTAGGAGAGGTGAGGTGATCTTTGAGAGAAAGAGGTAGGAAGAGATGTTTCTTCTAAAGTCTTGCTTGAACAAACAGATTAGGGGCACAAATTACTCTGCAAACACAGGAGCTCATGAAGCTTCTTCCCTATGGGTTTGGGCTCTGAGCAAGCTGGTCTGGTTGAAGATGTCCCTGCTCATTGCAAGGAGGTTGGATTAGAGGTCCATTCAAACCCAAACCATCCTATGATTATACGAATTATAACAATTTATATTCAAAATAATAATATTATCACCTATAAAAATGTTCATATGAATTTTCTGGTCTCTCAGAAGGTGTATGGTCACATTGTGATGTTTTCCTCTGTGAGGCACTTCAGTTCCCTTAGTTCTCAGTTCCCTCATCTATCTATTTTTATATCAATTTAATGACAAAAGTTAAGATATCCCAGATGTCTCCATATTTAATTGTTTTTTGAAATTGGCCAATAGCTAAAACATTTTTAGGAGAAACACAAAGGTCATAATGATATCCCAAGTCTGATTTCTGAAAGACAAAGCAGAAAAAAAAAAGAAGTAAATACATTTGTAATATTCTGTTCATTAAAGAATCACAGAATCACAAAAGATTCAGGATTAGAAGGGACCTGTGGAGTCCATGCAGTCCTACCCCTGTGCCAAGGCAGGGTGCCCTGGAGCAGGTGACAAGGAACACATTCAGGTGGGTTTGGAATGTCTCCAGAGAGGGAACTCCGTGCTCTCCCTGGGCAGCTGTTCCAGTGCTCTGCCACACTCAGTGGAAAGAAATTCTTCCACCTGTTGAGGTGGATCTTGTGTTTTAGTTTATGGCCATTGCTCCTTGTCCTGTTATTGGGCACCAGTGAAGAGAGTCTGGCACCCTCCTCTTGACACCAACCTTTGAGTTATAAAATATTTAAGATATTTCTATTGATGAGATTCCCTCCCAGTCATGTCTTCTCCAGACTAACCAGGCCCAGCTCCCACATCTCTCCTCACAGCAGAATTGTTCCAGGCTCCTCATCATCTTTGTGGCCTCTGCTGGACCCTTTCCAGCAGCTCCTTGTCTTTGTGGAGACCAAAATAACACCAGGGCAGAGTAGAGGGGAGGATCACCTCCTTCAACCCCCACACTTTTCTTTGTGAACTCCAGGATCCCACTGGCCCTCCTGGCCCCCAGGGGACACTGCTGCCTCATGGACAGCTCGTCACCCACCAAGACACCCAGGTCATTCTCAGCAGAGCTGCCCTCCGGCAGGTCAGCCCCCAGCCTTCACTGGTATTTGGGATTATTCCTCCTCAGATACAGGACCCTACACTTGCCCTTGTTGAACCTCATTGCGTTTCTCTCTGCCCAGCTCTGTATTCTCCTGTACAACTCCTAAGTCCTGTATTCATGGCCAGTGATACCACTAGCATTTCTCTAGCTGGTATCACCCATTCAGCCTCTTCAATTGTTGTTATGTGATTACAAGTTCCCATAGAGACTAATGGCCATTGCCATTGGATTATTGATATTCAGTTATATCTGCTCTCTGTTTATGCTGTACTCCCTTCCACTTTCTTAATTTGAGAGATGAGTCTGTGCATCAGGTTGATGTTTTTTTCTTTAACCAATAGAAAAGCAGATTAATTAAATTTCTTCCTCAATAAAGGATATATTGCTCAGGATATACAGCACATTAAACTTCTGGTAAGGGAAATAAACCATCCTGAACATTGCAGTTTGACCAGTATAACAGAAAATTCAAGAGGAATAAACCTATTTCCATTCCACCTATTACCCCAATTATTGGCTTTGCGTCTCAGAGAAAGGAAGCAGAAGGACACATCAATTTGTAAGTCATTTGTGGAACTCATTGACAACCAGATCAAGCTTCATGTTCTTGTAATTATTGTCTCTGTAGGAAGTTAATTCCTTACAATGGAGATGAAAATACTCCTTAAGGGCTGGAATCAGTCAGCCCCTGAGTTATTGACTCTCAGATGCTTGCAGATGACTTGCTGTAGGTGAGATACAAATGTCTCAGTGATGCAATAATTTCAAATATGTTTCTCTAGTCCTCAAAAGTCTAAAATAGACCACTGGAATGCTCAGGGTTTAAAAGGACTTTTAAAAGTAATCTAGTCCAACTGAAATTATCAGGGATATCTTTGATTAGATCAGTGTGCTCAGAGCTCCCTCCCACCTGAACCTTTCCAGGGATGAGACACCTGTCACCTTTCAGGGCAACAAAACTTATTTGCTCTGCTCTTCTTTGCCACAGAGACATCTATGTGAATTTGGTTATTTAACACCTATTTCCTGGACATTTTCACTGTTATTCCCAGATCAGGTGTTATCTCTTTGAATTCCTACCAAGTTACATCCTCTCACGTATCTTTATTTTCAGTATATTTTGGTTTAATTTCCATATTTCATTGTTTGTGACGGGCATGACATTGATATCGCAGAGCCCAAAGGGAATAAAAGAATAAATACTCCATAAAAGTATGATTTAAGATTAATTCTCCATAAAAGTATGATTTAAGATTAATTGTTTACTCAGGATAAAACATCACATAAAGGCATTACATAAAATATCACATAAAGGCATTACTTGCCCAGCAGTGCAGAATTGTTTTAGCAGCCATGACTGAGTGGAACAGAGCAAAGAGTGGAAGTCTCATTTTCAAAGGATGCTTATCCTAATTGCAGTCCTACTTCTGCTCCAGATATCCTGTGAAAATTTGAAAGCTATAAAGCTGCATTCCTTGGGTGAGATGAAGACAGGACTTTTGTGAGTGGTAGCTGGTGCTCTCATGGGTTCAAGGAGAGGAGAAATACTCATGACAACCTCCATCACATCTATGAAATATTCATTTAGATATATATATATACACTAACTTTATGAGCTTCTGTTTGTAAACAGAAACACCAAAATATCACAAATATCTTCTGCTGGCAGTTGTGGTTTTCAGTGGCAGCTGCAACAGATATTTCTGCTGAAAAAAAAGAAAAAATTCAAAGCTTAGTACTCTAGGCAAAGGAAAATTTCTTTAGCAATCAAGAAGTGATTGCACTCCGTGATTGTTTCTACTGGCAAATGACAGTGATTAATGCTATGCCAGTGCTTCTCAAAATTTTGGAAGTAGAAGCCTCTTTCGTTCATCTGTGTCTGCGGAGCATTTTTTCTCAGAAGCAGCTTGGTTTCTTCAAGACTCAGGATGAGGAGAAATTATAACTGACTTCAGCAAGTATTAACATTCATTCCCTCCCACAAGGAACTGAGCCGCTTCCAGAAAGTAAAAGTGGCATAAAATTGGTCAGGCAATAATCACAGCCTACATTTGCTCCTCTCTTACATCTGGAGAATGATGTAAGAGAAATGGAGAAGTAGTTGACTGCTGTATGCGATGCTTTCGCCTCCCTTTGAACTCCTTGGCTGTGGCTTGAGATGTGGGATGAAGAAGGAAAGGCAGTGCCACTGCCACATTTTCATCTTAATTTGAAAAACACCAGTCTTGGGGTGCAGTTGTTTCTGTTTCTAAGGAAGGTTCAGGCAAATTTTAACAGAAGAACCAGAAGACCTTAAAAATTTGGAACCCTCTTGTCTCCTTCCTCTGATGACACTTTGAAAAACCTTTACAGATCAATTATGGACTAAGCAGGAAGTCTGACAAAGGGTGTCACTGCCTTTAAATTGCTGAATTCTCTCTGAAAAGCTGGAACAGATGTTCTTTGAGCTGGCACTTTAAACTTTTATCCAACTCATTTCCCTGCACTGAGTCTGTCTGGTCTCCCTGGGCCGCGTTCTGGTTGCATTCAGACTCCAATGTTCAAAAGCGAGGAAATTATTTTTAGCTTGCACCAAAGCCACATCGATGCATGTGAGGGTATGGAAGAGTTGCTGTGGAAACTGTTCAATAAACACTTGGATCCACTGACATCCAAGAGGTTAAGGAAGTGCTTAATCAGGGTTTTAAACTGCAGTCAGTGTGAGCAAAATATCCCTCTGCTCCTCAAAAAAACAAAAAAAGAAACTTCTCATAACTCTAATGAAAAGAAAGTTTTGACCATTTATTTCTAATATGTCCTAAGACATCTTGTTTCTCATTTAACTTCAGCTCTGAGAAGGACAGGAACTGGATAAAGTCATCATTTACATAAATGTTAAATTGGGGAGGGAAAAAAAAAATGATGGTGCTATCACCTTCCCTAATTTGGCTATTATCACTGAGAATTTTGTGGAAATGATGTATTTATATGCAGTTCATAAATGACTCTGCTAATTCCAGCCACTCAATGTGTCCTACATATGCTCCGTATGGTGTCTGTGGGCGAGGCAGATAAACAGTCGAGCTTCTGGGAGTGGAGCGTCAGGATCAGCATTTTGCTAAAAAATTGCTTTTCCAAGGGGTATGAATTTGCTTGTTTATTCCAGTGCAGCAGCAAAGGGACTGAAGATTTCACTGTTCTTGGATGGGGTCATAAAAGCTGGTTTGCATCTCATTTAAATGCTACACATATTTTTGATAAAATTATTTTTTACAAGACATAAAAGTGCTGCATGGTTAGTTGCTAGTCAAAGAAATTATACCTTTTAAAAGTATACTTATAAAGTGATGTTTAAAACATTTAAATGTATATGACCGATATTTAAATCATGCTCTTAATAGCATTTAATAATTTTTTTATTCTCAACGCTAAACAACCTTCAACAAAATTACTTCCTGGAAGAGATTTTATTTATTTATTTATTCATTCATTCATTTATTTATCTTTAAACTAATGATGCAATGAATGAGAATTCAAGACATGACTTAGTTCAAGCCCATCTTAAATTTTCAGTATGATCTATAAATTACTCAGTCTCTCATAATGTCAGTTTTATCATCTGTAAAATGAGAGAGAAGTTATTTATTTTTATCCAGTCCCTGTTCTTTGCATGTTTTACTTGAAGTACTGTAGTCATAGCCCAGGAAATGGTACTTTTGTTTGGATAGGAAAAGCCTTTTTTTGACCAAAAAAAAAAAAAAAATCACCTCATTGGATTATTGCAAGTGCTAATTAAACTTTGTATTTGCAACAAAATTAGGATAAATTTAATTGTGTTTATCAATTTTGAAAAGTAACAACATACTAATTCTTGTCTCTTTTCCATGTTCCAGTTCTTGGATGTAGAATTCATTTTGTTCTCAGAGACCTGGAAGCATTTTCCCTGTTTTACTATAGAACTGGAATGACATATTGCATAGTTAATTCAAGAATGCTATGAGGTGTTGTTTTCCCTTGTCGACTTCTCTGTTCAGAATATAATCACTTTAGAAAAGTAGAATTTATGTTTGATGAATATTATTTTTCACTTGGTTACACATGATATCTCCCAAGTTTTCAGGTTGTCTTCTCAAAAGTTGTACCACTTAAAAAATGACCATAAGAAACTTGCCCAAACTGTTTTTCTTATGCTCCAGCTGTCTCCCCACCATTCTTGTCTGATGATGGAATTACCAAAACTCAACAAACCACTCACAGGTTATGGACAAAAAACATGGATACCATTTATATATTTGTAAGAACAATAATTAAAGACAGACTAGAATCTTCATAACATATTTCTGAATACTATATCACAAAGTCACAGAATGGTTTGGGTTGGAAGGAATCTTAAAGATCATCCAGTTCCAACTCCCTGCCATGGACAGGGACACCTTCCACTATCCCATGTTGCTCCAAACCCCATCCAACCTGGCCTTTGGCACTTCCAGGGATGGGGCAGCCACAGCTTCTCTGGGCAGCCTCTGCCAGGGTCTTACTATCCTCACAGGAAATATTTTTTTTTTCCATGTTTCTATGATGCAGGACTTTCTTGTATCTCTCTTAATCATTTTATATATATATATATATATATATATATATATATATACACACCTTAATTTCCATAGATACCCGTATTTAAATATTTATAACTGTTATGAACTAAAATATGATGGAATTATGCAGTGAAACTATGACAGCTTGTCTGTAAAAGAAATGTTTTCACAACGCAACTTTTATTTTCCAGACAACCTATAACAAGATTCCTAATTGTCAAAATTCCATAGCTTACAGTCTCTCTACTGGACTTTCCAATAAGAGAATCATCAAAATCAACACTGTAATTTTGAATAGAATAATATTCAGTGCCACAAAGAAGACAATAAATTGTAGATCTTCTATGTGGTTTCTCATTCATGCTTCAGAAGTGTTCAGGTATCTTTAAGTCCTACTTTGTTGAGACTTAAAGTGCAACTTGGAGTTTTTCTTTCAGTAACTTCTGACACAGAAACTGCTCCCATAGTTTGTGTTCTGCATCTCATAAAACAGAGCTTGATGAACAAGACGAGCCAAGAACTTCAGCAGGTAACACAGCAATCATTTCCTTCCAACAAATAATGATAAGTAACAACTTATAGAGTTATAGAGTCAAATGTTCCTAAGCTGTTCTCTGCTTGAAAATTTCCTGATTAAAGAATGTCCACTCTTTTTAGCTTGAGAGAATTCCTCCTTGGGCAGTATCAGTGCTCTTACCCAGGTGTTACTGGGAAGCACATCAAGAACAGCTCTCAGGACTGGCTAACAGGGACTTTGGCTGTCAGAATTGGGGTGGGCTTTGAATTGATTTTAAGATAGTGTGGGATTGAGGGAGTTTGCAGAGACATGGTCTCTGGTACTAGATGAAACTACTGCTCCAGTGTCCTTGTTGCCCAGAATAACACACAAAACCTTTCTAAACAGTGTTAAAATGATAATATAAAATACAATATTTAAATAAAAGCTTCCAAGGTGAACAATATGGCACAATATGCACATGTGATATAGTATTTCTGAAATTTTTATAAGGTTAGTTGAGTAGTATATCTATTAAATATTGTCCAATTAGTAGAGCAGTTGGTTAAGTAATTTCCAGGGTTCTGCCCCACTGGAGCCCCCACCTTTCCCAACTTTTATTCCTACACTTTATTGTGTCTACAATGTATGGTGCAAAACAAAATGTCCTTGCTAGACTAAAAGCAGGACTAAAGATAATTCAAGATTTAATTATTAAGCCTTTGATAAACTATGGTAGAGGGCAGGAAAAGCACTAGAAGTTAAAAGTATCTATTAACAGTCCACAAAGATACAAATATGTAAAAAATATATAAAAAGGTAAAAATCTTTAGGCGTCATCCTCTTCCTAGAAATCTCCCCCCTGGCTTCAGGCAAAGCCTCTGGATGGAGGATTCAGTGGCCCAAGTCTCACTGCTGGGAGATTTGGCATCGGAGGCAGTGGTGGTTTCACGTGTGAGAGATGCACCGCAGCTCAAACACTGAGTTGCCAAGTGAAGGAGCTATAGGAGGAGGTGGGCAGACTGTAATTTAGCTTTCAGTATGATTTTGATCAGAAAACCTCAGATCAGAGTTTCTTTCCACTGTCTGTTATCCTTTATTATCCCATATGTCGTGCTTCTCTGTTTTCCTGGTGAACTTTGCCGGGGATTTGTTGTCTTTCCATCTGCAGCTGGATTTAATTACAAGCAAGAGGTGACGAGTCAGAAACAATATGCTGAACTAATAAATTTCCTGTGCAAGAATCATGTTGCCTATTAGGAAAGCTCTAAGAACACCATAGGTTAAGAGAGAGGAAACATTTCACACTGTCATCATCTGCAAAGTTATTACGCTCCTGAACAAATGACAGGCTGAAATATTTGCAAGATTCATGGTTAATGTCTGGATATTCATTTACACATATCCTAAGTTCCCAGTGGGGCACATGCTCTTAAACTGAGGCTAGGCAGACATATTTGAATTTTCTTTTTATCCAATTTTTTCTTATAATTTGTTTATTTGATTTAGCTGCTTAGCAGCACACAGACAAATACATGCACACAGATTAATATACTACCAAAAGTCTCTTTTAATATGAATTTTGAAGCTATTGAGCTGATCCACACAGCTTGGTCCTTAAGGACCAGTTCCTCATACAAATTCACCAGCTGTAATTCAAAGAAACTTGTAAGGTTAATGAGGAAATACTATCTTTGCTGTCACAGAGAGAGGAAAATGCCTCTGACTCATTTCCCTGACTGAAAAGCATTTGTTCCCTGATGTTAATATCAAGTCTGGTAAAAATATATATTTATCAAAGTTTAAACGAACAGAAGGAGAAGAAATCAGCAGGAATCCTGTTTAACCTCATTTATCAGTGCTCTCATCAGAGGTATTAGGCATATTGAGCAGTAATGAATTATTTAAGATAGCATTAGATATTAAATGCTTTGAATTGTGGGCAAACAGCCAAATAGATGTCTTTCAGATTTTTTCCTCTTCTAATAGTAGCCCCCTGGACATTTTAGCTAATAAATGACTACGTTCTCACAGACTAACTGTTTATGTAATGTGGAATCCATCTCTGAAGCTGAAAATGGGCATTCCAGGAAAGAAATGGGCACCCTGTAGTGGAGAAACAGGTCTGGAAGATGTGTAGAAGCACAGATTGCTTCAGATGTGCCCAAATGTGCTACATATTTTATTCACTGGTGGAATGTCTCTGATCCTGGAAATTGTCAGGGTAGTCACAGAATGGAGTTTGCATGAGCAGGAAGATATCAAGGTTTTAACAGCCCAACAAGGACAAAAACCCCAAAAGTTAGAGCTGTAACCTCTAATCCACAATTGCACTGATCTGGTGTCCCACCACTTAGCTGAAGCTTTTATTCTGGATTTTGCTTAGCTGGGACCAAGCCATGGGACTGAAACTGCTCTCTAGGCACTGTCAGACAGGAAGGCTCTGCAGTTGGTCATAAAGTACTGCTGTCTAATCTAAGAAATAAAATGGCTCAAACCCTCTCTGGATGAACATATCCAATAAGTAGAGAGAATTAAATTGCCTTCATCTCTACAGTTTTGCAAAAATAAATTGTCCCTTCTTTTCTTATTTCTGCCCTCAAAAACTGTACACAGCACTGGAGAAAATAGATCAGAAATAGACTCAAGTGCCATCAAAAAACATGTGAGAACACAAGATCAGCTTAGACAAAAAAAAAAAAAAAAAAAAAAAAGAAACAAACCCAAAACCAATCACTGTCGTGTAGAAGTCAATCCCTCAAAGGAAAGTCATGAAACAATGGAAAGCACTTTGAGGAATTAAGCTGGTCTTGTATATAACCACCACTGATGATATGTTGCTATGTTTTTTAGGGGGAATCCTGATTCTGAAACGTCTTTGTAATGAAAAGTGACTGAGTAGTTTGACTTTATGATTTTTATTCCAGTGTCTGAATGCCTAGTACTGCATGACCTCACAAGAAAAAAAGAATCTTCACATCAGAGCCAAATCAAAGGAAGAGTTATTTTGATTTAAAGCATTTGATTGGTTTGGGTAGCTGTTGGTTTACTGATGACTTCAAGGTCTGGGAATTTTGATATGAATACCTGAAAGATATGAATACCAATCTAGAAAAGAAGTTAATGGAGTAGAAAGTCAACCCATAAGTAATTGATGGTTCTGATTATTAGATGTATTACAATACAAATAATGAGAAAATTCAATTATGTCCCAGTGCTCATTTCCATTAAGGAAGGGTTATTTTACTGTGGATTGGACAGGAAGGTCCAGAAGTCACTAGTAGGTCTGTTAAATCCAAAATGGATTAAGCTTCCACGAGTGTTCTGTACAAGAGTGTTCTTACCATGGCTTGGATCCTGGAGTTCTGAATACTTCACAACAAAAACTTCCATTGATTTGAGAAGACCACGATAGATCAGAGCTTTTTTTTTCCCCCACTTCTGTTTGATGTCACATGGGCGTTTTGATTGTTTTTCAGACAATTAAAGGCAAACTGCAAGAATGGATGCTTGTGCATGGAGTGTTTGTTCTCCCAGTCGAGCTTGCCCTGGAGTCTCAGAGCAGCAATAGCTGTCAGACAGGCACTTACATTAAGCGCCATGTTGACATTAAAGGGATTGGGAAAAGTGCCCTAAAGAGTATTCCCCTCCCAATCCTCCTCCCAGCAGAAGGTAACATTTACTCCTCAGCCTGGGATAAATTACCGTATTTATTATTCAAAATACTTAATACATCAAACAGAAATGAATTTACCAGATGCAGTCAAGAGCCAGAGCAAGAAATCAATGGAGTTTAAAGGCCTCGGATCTCAATGAATCATTAACTGGGTGCTCTCCTGAAGTGTGGGGAGTGGAGAGGGTGTGAATTGCCTCAGGAGGGAGGAGATGAGGTCAGGCCAAATTGCAGCTCCAACGAAGAGTGAATTCTCCCTTCTGCCAAACTAAGTATCTATGATAATGTCAGCACTTAAGGGAATATTTGAGAGTGTGATGGACTCACAAAGAGCTCTGAGAGCAGGATGCAGCTGTGCAAACCAACTGTGCTTTGAACCAGGGGAGTAAATCTACCCTGCTCTGGTAATCACACCTGTACAGGTAAGGTTTTTTTAGGTTGGAACATGCTGCCCCACAAAACTCTGTTGGTCAGGGAATGTACATCCTAATACCTGAACAAATCTGTGCAATGAAAAGCCAGACTAATTTTTCAGATTAATTTTACAGTGGTAATGTACAGGACAGAGCTCAGCCTCAGTTCTTCCTCTTTTACTGGTTATCTCCCCCATGCTTACTGTGGTACAGAAATCAAATGTTTCTTCACATCTTTTTTTTTTTTTTTTTTCTTTTTTGACATTTCCTAGCTGTGGCACAGCAGCATGGGGCAGTTTCTGTCTGCTGGTTTAGTGCTGAGTAGTTTTGAGTCTGCTTGCATACAAAAGCTGTAGTGACTGAACTCTCTCAGTCATGGCTTATTGCCACAGAAGCAATGTGGTGAAAAAGTTTTAGAAATACAAAGTGAAATTTTCAATACAAATCCACAGGAAGCATATCTAGACTAGAATATCTTCTGTTTTCAGTATTCTGGGGATAGATGACTCTCTAGCTGAGTTTTTAACACATTTTGCTAATTAAGTCTTCCTTTTGACTTTGGCTTGCCTTGAGAGCCAATGCAGTTAATTCTGGGCAGACATTAGGAACAATTCAGTTGGAGGGAGCTGCAGGCGAAATTCGGCTTCTGGCCCTTCCTACCCCAGTGCTCTCCCAGTGAAAGCCTCTCAGAGGCTACTTTGGCTTCTTGCATTGCAAGACCTGTGAATTCCATATTTTGGTGACTGACACTGGCTGGCTGTGCCCAGGTGTTGGCAGTGGGGGCTGCAGGGTAGTCAGGGAGGAGAAAGTGGATTTCCCTCGTGTCAGACGCAGGTTTCAGCCTTTATCTTGACCTTTTCCCACCTGCTGAGTGGGAGTGAGAGAACAGTGAGGTGCAGGGCTGGCAGCTGCCCATGGCTAAGGTGGGTTAAACCTTCTCCTCCTCCTCCTCCTCTGGCTTTGGTGCTCACAGTTTTTCCTCACAATTTTTCCTCACTCTCCATACTACCATGCACAGGTTTTGCCTTCCCAGCCTAACAAAGTCAGAATGAAGCAGAAGCACCACATGGGAGAGAGGACATTCCCAAGAAAATGAGTGGTGCTAAGCTGGTGGGATGGTGGAAGTACACACACACAATCTTCTAGTTCTTCTCACACTGATTTTAGGGCTTAAAAGCATTTTGTCTAGTGGGTGTCTTCAACCTTTTCTGTGAAGGAGGAATGACAACCCCTCGTCTAAGGAGACAAGGTGCAAACTCCAAAATGAGTTCTCCCTCTTGGATGACTCCTGTCTGATGCTCATTTATTGCCTGTCACCAAGTCCTATTTAATTCCTTTCCTTTCTGATCTTCCTCAGCTTTCTGCTTCCAGTCCTCTTTTACTCTTGCTTGTCTGCTCACTGTTGAAAGTAACAACTCATTTTAATATGAGCTGAGGGAAAGGGGAAAAATTAAGCAGAAGGAACAAAAGTCTGTGAAACTTTTAAAGCCATGCTCTCACTGACTTGCTGTGAAGTGCATCAGCTGTTCATAAATGCATCAGGAATACATTCCTTTGGGATCAGCTACTGGAGTGCAGTATCTGTGAAATCATTTAGAGAACATCCAGAGATCAGAACTGGAGCAAATCATCAAACTAAAACCCAGTCCTTCTGTCCTGTAAAATAGTGAGTATGAAATTAAAAAAGCCTTAGCCAGGAAGGTACATATGGCAGGATGAGCTGGAATTGTGTGGTGATATTGGAGATAAAGCAGCCATGGAATTTGCATAGAACCATAGAATTATGGAATGGTTTGGATAGGAAGGGATCTTAGAAATGGTCTTGTTTCAACCCCCTGCCATGGGCAGGAACATCTCCCACTAGACCAGGTTGCTCAGAGCCCATCCAGTCTGGCCTGGAACATTTCCGGGGATTTTCTACGTTCATAATTCCTAGTGGGGTTCTGGAGGGTTTTCCTTGGGCTCTCAGAACTTGTTGGTGGTGGGTAGTTCTGATAAAACCAAATTAGTCCTTTTGCCCCTTGCACACACTATTCACACTGAACCTGTGACATGTATTGTGTGTTTGGGGACAATTCATCCTTTCCAGCCCTTCAAGGTTTCCTTGGGAAGGACATAGAGGTTTAGGTTCTTCAGCCAAGGTTTAGGTTCTTCTTTTGGCAATGCCAAAAAAAAAAAAAAAAAAAAAAAAAAAAAAATTGAAAAACTTTCCCTTCCCGGATAAGCTGAGGCATTTATGGAAGAGCTGAAAATAGTCAACTCTTTTTCCATGAACAATGACTGAGTTTTTATTTTTTTTAGGAAGAGAATCAATTTTATGTGAAAATACATCAGATTCTGCTCATACAAAATAGAGTTTCTAAGGACAATTTTAAATCAATATGAAATGTTCTCTTTTGTCAAATGATTACAGGGAGAGGAAAAGTAAAGATGGGTTTTGGATGTACTTTTGTGATTGGTCTCTGCAAGAGTTTCTGATGGAGGGAAGGGGATGTGGGCCATGATTTATTAGTGAAAGAGTATCACAAATTCTGAATTGAGAGCTACACAAAAAAGCCTAAAAGACTGGTTGGAAACATATCCCT
The DNA here is from genome assembly GCF_026979565.1 of Vidua chalybeata. Lineage (NCBI taxonomy): Eukaryota > Metazoa > Chordata > Aves > Passeriformes > Viduidae > Vidua > Vidua chalybeata. Next base: position 149,912,255 of record NC_071530.1, on the reverse strand, counting down.
CTCTCTCTCTCTCTCTAAACAACATTTTCTATAAAGTACGCACTTTGTCCACATCCTGCTAAGAAACAAAATGTGATGGAAATGATTACATGGACATTATTTTTCATAGTACATAGACATTTGTATAGTTTTACAGAATCTCTGTTGATGAGTCAAGAAGAATAAACATTTCTTATTAATAAATAATATTACTGCTCTGCAGCAGTGCAGAGCAATAATAATATCTCAGATTATTCATAGAATCATAACTTACCAAGGACTAATAAACACAGAAAAATAACCTCTGGTTCAGGGAGTTCACAAGCTGCAAATTGCTGGAATTTGAGGAAACATCATGGTATATTTGCCATCCTCTAAGCATCTACACTGGATCATTATTTATCATCAATCAATCTGCTTTTGTGTTCTTCACACTTTTAAGTCTCATTGTTATTTGTACCTTTTCAAGCTGAACATATATAATAAGTTTGCTTCCCTGATTTTATTGTCTTGTTATAACATTTCAAATTTCTGGCCATGACCTAGGGTTTTAGAGTTTTTTTTTTTTTTTGTTTTTTTTTTTTTTTTTTTGTTGTAGAAATAATTATAAATACTACAAGGAAAAGCATCTCAAGAATTGTGTTTTCCTGGGAAGATCTTTCCAAACTCAAGCCCCCAAGTGCCAGTTTTCCTTCCCTATAACTGGAGTCAGGGACAGGCATTATTTGGAGGCTCATGGTATCATGATTCAAGAATGGAGTTTTGACCATCAAGTTTCTCAAATAATATAACATCTCTATTCTGGTGATGATGCTTGATAATGAATGCACTCCTCAGTGAAATTCATTCTTCAAGGACATGATGAGATGAATCACATCCCATCTTCCCATCAGCTCAGTCCCAAAGAGACTTTTCTTTCTCCCAAGCCGCTCCATAAATCTAATTAATTCCAGCACAAATACAGCTAAAAGAGATCTTTGCATGTACCTCCCTGACCATGGGCTCAGAGCTCTTGCATGGTCCATGAGAGCAACAGCATTGAGGAACAAATTTAACACTCTGGTTTTAAATTTGTCCCACCTTACAAGGAGCTCTGACCATTTTTCAGGCAAAGTATCTTCATATTTGATTTCTTTTATAGGAATAGATAGTGCCAGTAAAAGGTTGCCACCAATAATTCTGCTGCTCCATTCCTGGACGAATAAATTAATAATTATAAGGGATATGATGCAACTGAGGGAGGCCAGGGTGAGCTTATGGATACATTATTAAGCACAGCAGAAAGAACAGTAAAGACACAATCTAATTTTGTGAGAAAATTAATGAAATAAAACTATTACAGAAAAAAAGTATTGACACCACTCAGGCAATCTGACTCCTTGTAATGTGAGTATATGGAGAGTAAAACAGGAGAGGCCAGTGATAAACTGAGCTAATTTCCCAAAGAACATCCTGGGGGAAAAGGAAACCACATGTGAGTGCATCATTAGTAAAAAGAGAGGCACTCTGTGGGCTCAAATCATTCTGTGGGATGGAAAATTAGTAGAAAAGTTAGAGTGACCCTTCTCATGTGTTATCAGGGGTCATAAAAATTTTCAGTGAGAAATAACTCGTCCAAAAATACAAACTCACAGATTATAATAGGAAAGGAATGTTAAATAGTCATCAACTAAAATATGCCTTCTTCCAATTAACTTCATCCTGGGTAATTTATTTAATTGGCTAATGCTATCTCAGATTTTCAAGACCTTGTGGAAGGAAAGGAAATTGGGAGAGGAAAAATCCACAAAAGATGTCTTTAAAATGGAAAAGAAAAAAAACCCACATAAATATTCAGTCCCTAGTGAACAACATTGAGCAGACAACATCTAAACAAACAGGGTGACAAGGGGATGGATTTGTCAAGAACAGCACAATGTGGTTTCCTTGTATGGCAAGATAATAAACACTGTGGAGCATGGTGAAGGGGGAAAAGCCTTCAATCCCTGTCTGCAGTGAAGCTCTGTCACTGTAGGACATCACTAAGATAAACATAAACTAAACAAAATTAGTCTGAGGGAAGGCAAACCTGACAATAACTTCTGTCCAGAGCACATAACAAAGTTGTGCTGACGAGTGAAAGGTTGTGTCAAATAAGGTTTGTGAGACATCTGTGCTGGGTAGAGCTCACTTTCTATCCTCAATGGTGACACTGGGATTGGGTTTGTTCATGTCAAGCTTTTGAGGACTATTTGTATTTTGCAGGACATAGTGGTAAGTCTTGGCAAATGTGAGAAATAGTCTGAAAATTGTGGCTACATATTTTTCTAGATTGGCAAATGCCTTCAATTTTGGTAAAAGTACTTTCCAAAATGAAAGCTGGGGAACACTTGGAAAAGTGGGAGTTGTTCTGCAAAGGATCTAGGAGTATAGTAGATCTCAGGCCAAATACAAGAGAAATATTTCCCATTCTTACCAAAATATAAAAGAAAAAAAAAAATTAGTGAGCCAGATGGGGCTTTCTCTTTTCAGACGGATAATAATAGACTAAAGATATGAGGAAAGGAAAATGCACTGAATAATTTGAGACAGATCATTAGTATGGTCTATGTAATCTTTTACAGAGAAATTTGGGAGCCCCCTAAGTACTTTTTAGGAGTTAGTAAATCCACCAGCCCAAGAAATGCCCAATCAGTGGTGGGACTGAGCAGATATTCCCAGCAGGCACATACAGAGCTCATAAATCCATATATCCATGGTGGCCACACTGTTCCAGAGATACATCCTCACTCATAGCCTTTCCTGCTGCCCTTGTTTGGCAGCTCAGGATTAAGGTCTGTTAAGGAGAGGGATTTTTGTTTATTTGTTTAATTAGATAATTGTGTATTTACCGATATACACACACATATATATACATACATATATATGAAATATAAATAAAATTACAAATAGAAAGTAAATATAAATATAACCATATCAATAAATATTATTATCATTATAAACATAACATAAATATAAATGTAAAATTATTAAATACTAATCTATAACTATAACTATAACCATAAATATTAAATATAGATATAAATATAGATATAAATACAAATATAAATATAAATATAAATATAAATATAAATATAAATAATATACATGCAGAGTGTGGATCCAACTCCCCTGGGTCATGGCCTTCCCAGTTTCTGGCACATGGAGAGATGAACCCTTGAGGCCACAGTCTCACACAACAAAAACACACCCAGGGTGAGAAATGTGTGGTAACTCAAACACATAATTCTAACCCCCGATCCCTCTATTTCACAATTCTTGTTCCTTCTCAAATCACTTAAACTTATTCCTTCCCCTGCCACTGCTTTCTCCCTTCCACATGCAATAATAATCCTTTTGGAATCACAAAATACTCTTTTTCTGCATCCCATGACATTTCCCAAAGGAAGTGACCCCTCTTAGTGTGTGAGTGGATCCTCTCCCGACCCACTGAGGGGGTGTCCCCACACCCACGGGGCTGGGGCTGGCTCTGACCCATCACTGAGGGCTCCCCCACTGCCCTTTCTGCTCTTGGCTCCTCTGTGTGTGGGGAGAGTTTCCTGTGATAAGCCTGGGAGCAGCCAGGGCAGGGTTTTTTTTAGGGGTCACCTACCCCCAGTTGCTCCTCTGCGGGTCTTTTGTGGGTGTGAAGATGAATTTTGCAAGGAGACACCAATGGATTATTCATATGTACTTCACTTATGGGCTGTCCTGAATAGAGCCCAAAATTAGCCATTTTTACGGGGAAAAAAAAAAAAAAAAAGGAAAACTAATTCTACAATTTATTTTTGGTAATACTAAGTTTAAAAAAAAGGCTTTCAATTGTCAGCTGGCAAGCCACTGCCCTCACACTTACAGAAATTTCAACCAGCTGTTAATTTTTCTACCTGCACAACTGCTTTTGCTGTGATAGGATGCAGGTGTGAAATAACTCTCAATGATTGTCATGTTCCCCTCAGTACCCCCAGTACTGATTTGCTCTCCTCTGTCCTGCCTGGTCTGTCTCCAACTGGTGCCACTTCTCTGCCAGCTCCAGCGTGTCTGTGGACACTTCAGGAGATCTTTTGCGTCTCATGAACAACAGAAATGAACTTAGGAAATCCTGAAAGTCTTTATCCAGCATCACTCTTGAGGAGTGCCAAGCCAGAAATGAGGAACAGTGTCATGGAATAATCACAGAATCACAGAAGGGTTTGGGTTGGAAGGGTCCATAAGGGCTATCCAGTTCCACCCCCCTACCATGGGCAGGGACACCTTCCACTATCCCAGGTTGATCCAAGCCCTGTCCAACTTGCCCTTGAGCACTTCCTGAGATGGGGCAGCCACAGCTTCTCTGTGCCAGGCCTTCACCACCCTCACAGGAAAGATTTTTTTTTTTCCTACTATTTAATCTAAACCTACTGTCTTTCAGTTTGAAGTCATTCTCCTTCATGCTGTCACTCCGTACCCTTGTTCAAAGTCCCTCTCCAGCTCTCTTGGAGCCCCTTTAGGAACTGGAAGGAGCTCTGAGGTCTCCCTGGAGCCTTCTCTTCTCCAGGCTGAACAACCCCAACTCGCTCAGCAAGTCTCCAGCAGGCTGTGTCCTGGCAATCCACATACCAGCCTTGTAGGTTTAAACAAACCTGGAGTAATGAATGCATCTCCAGGGCTGTTCAAGTGCTGCCAGGCAGGAAAACACTTTGCCAACATTATCCTCTGTAGCTCACTTCCACCTAGGATCGAGGGAAAGAGAAACGCTTAGCTCAGGAGTGCTTTACCCAGAAGGGAGTGCATAGCTGGGTCGAAGTGGATATATTTCTGATCACAGGGGAAGAAGCTTTGCAAGGTTAAGGCTTCATTATATTGCCTGGGACAGGGAAAGTCAGCAGTTTGTTTCTGAGGATGGAGTCTCCTCCATCCCTTCTCAGGAGGGCGATGCTGCCTCCGGTCGCTCGCAACGTCAGCGCTCAGCGCGAGCTGCCTCGTGATTTCATTCTCAAGGGCAGGAGGGCTCCTCTGGCAGAGCAGCCCTCCCAGAACTAATTCAGCAGATGTTTAATGCACTTAAATATATATGAGTTTACCAGGAGCTGACAGTGCAGTCACACCAGGCTCAGCCCTCACAAAGGGACTCTGTGTCCTTTAGCAGCAGAGAAGCCAAGTCAGGAGAAATTCCTGGGCAAGATTGTCCCACTGAGCAGCCTCTCAAACTGCTTTGACTTCTCTCCAGCTAATTGCTCAGCATAGAAAAGTGGTTTGTCATTGTCATTGTACCTCTGTTAAGAAATGTGTGTGAGGATGTGAAGTGTTTTTTTCTGAATCTTTTAACAGTAACACCCAAAGCAGAGACAGAAGACAGAAGTCCACAGCGCCTGGAAACAAACCTCAGTGATAGGAATTGTGCTGGAAAAAGCAATAAAATCCATCTAAATTACATTTGGCATTTCCTTGGCTTGAGTTATTTGCAGAGAACCTGTTCTCTGACCCTTGGGTCTTCTGGTTTTAATTTGCCACCACTGCTGTTGTCTTTCTAATCTTGTGCCTTTCTTCTATAGGAAAAAGGCTCAACCTTCAGGAGTTCAACTGCCATGAATTGGAAAAGAACCACATCAATTATTGTCACTGGAAGTGTCAATGCTTCACTCTTCTCTCCCCCTTTGTCTTCTGCAATCTCTTGGCCTTCTTTGTGTGGCAAGTTTATGACATGCACAAAACTATCTCAAAGTACTCAAGCCCTTACTTGTCACAGATTGCAGCTCCCAAATACCCTTTCTGCTCCAATCAGATTAGTATTTGGCTACACTAATTACACACAATTCTAAAAATATAATCTGGTTTTTCTGGGAAATCAATCACCATCCTGGGAAGCTCATCTGCTTTTACCATTGTTTTATGCAGGCAAATAGGCTCCTCTGATGTGTTTATTAGAAAGTAATTATTGAACAAATCTGGACATGAATCAAGCATGATGATGGAATAGATTGGATTTAGCTGGGATACAGTTACTTTTTTTTCACATAACTTGTATGGATTTGTGGTGATTTGTTGGATAACTTGCATTTTGGATTTATGGTGAAAGTTGTGTTGGTGTTTTTATGACATCAAAGCCTCTTCTGCCTCTTACTGCAGGGGCACAAAGAAATCTGATGGGCACATCCAGGACAGCTGGCCCCAAGTGACCAAAGGGATATTCCAGACAAACCATGGCATGCTCAGGATATGAAGCTGGGGAACAGGAAAGAAGAAGGGATGTTCTCAGTGATGGATTTTTCTCACCAGGTCACTGTCACACATGATGGAGCTCTGCTTCCCTGGGGGTGGCTGAACTGCCCTTGGCAAGTGGGGAAGGAATTTACTGGTTTCCTTTGCTGGTGGGCACAGCTTTTCTTTTCCCTATTAAACTGTCTTTATCTCAACCCACAAGTTTTCTCACTTTTACCATCCCATTTTCTTCATTGCCCCATCCCAGGAAGGCGGGGGTGGGGGGGGGAGTGAGCCCTTGTGTGTGGCTCAGCTGCCCACAGGAAATAAACCATGACATGGAAGAAAAGATTGTATAATCAAAAAGCAAATATTATTGTGTACTTTAGTGCAAGGTTCAAGTATGTCTCAATTTCAAATAACATTATGCAGCACTGTCAGTTCCGTGTCCCAGGAAAATTTTCTGCTCCCTCCAGAGTACTGCAAATGGGAGCCTAGGGCAGTATATTTATTTGTGGGAGAAAAGATCACCTATCTGAGCATCAGATGTAAGTATAGATGTACATGTGGCAGAACAAAAGAAAAGCTATCCATCAATAAGCCTGACTGAAATGTTGAGCTCTTTGGATATGTGGAGGTCGACCTTGAAATTTGAAAGTTATAGAGCTTTTATGTGCACAGAGATTCTGCTGCAGATGAAAACAAAATAAAAGGCTTGAGGATGTAACTGAGTAGTCATCTGGGGTTTAAAATTTTCTTCTGATGCCTCTTTGGCTGAGTGAGAGAAAGAAGAGTCAACTCAGAATATCAGGTAAATTGATAAATCAATCAGATATGTTTATGCCTAATTCCTAATGACAGGTTTTCCAACAAAAGTTGTAGCTTGTATCCAATGGTTGCAAAGGACACAGAGATCAGCATAGGAATGATGCAGGGAATTCAGAGAGACTTTTTGAGCATTTACCTCTCCAAACTGGCATTTGAACTGCCACTGGGGGTGGGTACATTGCTGGCAAAGGGCAGTGGTCTCATGTTCCAGTGTAATCTTTTCCTGTTTCTTTTCACTGAAAAACAAAACCACAGCTGCACCTGGGGAAAAAAGAAATCCTGCTTAGTGCAATAAGTTCAAGTGCCCCATCTTTCCCTTGGAGTAGAAATCACTTCATCTTTCAAAGTCAAGTGAGACCTTGAATTTAAGGTTTTATAGTTCCTCTAGACCTCCAGTAACCTGACCTGAGACAGCCCTAACACGATAGGATGCCCAAACATCTCAATCTGTCAAAGTTACCATTTCACTTGGAATCAATATCTTTGAAAAAAAAAAAAGTACTTTCAGTCACAGGCTTGAAGGGCAAGACTCAGAAACAAATGTGATAAATTTGGCAGTCCATAAATGACCTGTGGGATGCAACCTTTGGCTGCTACAAAGTCCTTCCAGCCCCTTTTGCTTCAGTATCCAGTACACTCTGATTCCTAAGTTCACATTTTAGCTGGCACTAAAATTAGAAAATCATTCTGTAATTCCCAAGCTGAATGCAGACTCAGTTTCAAGCAGCAAGAGGAAACCATCGGCCTTCAGAGAGCTCTGATTGACAAGAATTATGTGACAGCACAGGGCAAGATGATTTCGTGATTTGCTAAAGAGGAGAAGAAATTACTGAACTGTAAAAGCCATGAGCTGCCAAGCAGACATTAAACCAGAGTAAATGTGTAAGAACAGACACCAAGATCTAACACTGCAGCCTCATCAGATTCTCCCATCACAGATGGTGCTTCACGACCTTCCTACACAGACAAGCCTTACCAGGAGAAATACCTGAGCCAAGAATTCCTGCTGATAAATCCCATACAGTCCCTGTCCCCTTTTACTTTTGAGCTAACTGATGGGCTGAGAAGGGGGAAACACAATTCACCCTGCTGCCCGCAGGAATGCCTTAAAAGGCAGATAAAATGACAAATAATGGAGGTTATCTGTTGGGAAGTGCCATGAATAAAACATGTTTTGCTGTCTGTGTGCATTTGTCCTCCCTGCCCTTCAGTGAAAGATCCCTGTTACACATCACGATTTGGAGAGCAGAAAAAAGGACCTGGGTGACTTTGCCCTGACTCTGCCAGGGCAGGTACAGACAATCCTTCCCTGAAAGAAGACAAGACAATTTCTGACCCATGGGCCAAAGTTCAAAGGCAGAGACGTTCAAGCACATTTAAGCTGACAATTCCTATCTGAATAAATAAACCATTAAAATTAATGGGACTTAATAGCAATCAGATTTTTAAATATCTATTACCTCCTGAACACTTGTGTGGTTCTGGACTTTATTTTGAAGGTCTTTCTATGTTGCCCACCCCTTAAATTCTCTTCATTTAATTTCTGGTCACATTATTTTAATGGAAAAGAAAAATATAAATGAAGAAAAAAAAAGTGTTGAAAAATTGGAGAATTTTTGGTTTTTTAAGCAGAAGGAGGGTAGATTTAGATTAAATACTAGGAGGTAATTTTTCTGCCAAGAACAATGCAGCAACTTCTTGTTCCTTCTTTCCCTTTTTAATTTTTTTTTCCATAAAAAATCTGCAGGTCTTTCACAGGTGGGTTTGGTTTTTGGTTTTTTTGTTTTTTTTTTTTTTTTTTTTTTTTTTTTTTTTTTTTTTTTTTTTTTTTTTTGTTTTTTGTTTTTTGTTTTTTGTTTTTTTTTTTGTTTTTTGGGTTTTTTTGTGTTTTTTTTTTTTTTCTGAGGGGGAAGCTAGAGGATATTTTTAGTTTTCTTCATTTGTGTGTTTCTTTTTTCAAGGAAAATAAAAATAAGCCCCCCCCATCATTTTTTTAATAAGAATAAAGATATCTTTATCTTTTATTGCACTAGTTTAAGGTTTGATCCTCTCTTGTGTATAAATTATACACAGAAAGAGATAAAACTGGTTCATTTATTCAGTAATTTATTGTGTCTTTTGACATGGACAAAACAGGTCATGTAATCTACAGCGTGAGAAAGACACAGGGAGGGAAAAAATATGTACCATATAGATGGCTTGAAAGTGAAAGAGGGTAGATTTACGTTGCATATAAGGAATAAATTCTTCCCTGTGAGGGTGGTCAGGCTCTGGCACAGGTTTCCCAGAGAAGCTGTGCCTGCCCCATCCCTGGAATTGTTAAAGGCCAGGTTGGATGGGGCTTGGAACAACCTGGGATGGTGGAAGGTGTCCTTGACCATGGCAGAAGAGTGGAACAAGATGATTTTTGAGGCCATTTTCAAACCAGACCATTCTATAGATACTGAACTATACACCAAAAGACAGAAAAAAACCATTGCAGCAAGGCTCTGTATTCTGCCCGTGCTGATAAATCACCTTAAACCCAGCCATGGTGTAAGCACCCCTGAGAAAGCTTTCAATATGTAATATAACCCAGGAGTATCTTGATTCTGGGACAACAAACCAGTTAATTTGATAACTCAGAGTGTCTCCAAATGTGGAACAGTACCTTACAATATTTCTAATGTATTTAGAGACCGTAAGTCTGAGCCAGCAGAACCCTCTTTTATCTATTTGTACATTTATGATCACATAAAACTCAAACACAACACAGGATTTTGCTCTCCTGAGACAACAGCAGGTTCCTTTATTTGCTATTTTTGTTGTGAAAGTTTTGCAAAGGCAGGGCTCGACTTGGGACTTTAGGTATGAAATAAATAAATAAATCAGCTTAAAAGTATTTTCTATGACCATTTATGCAAAGGTCATCAGAGTTCCAAAGATGTCATAGGGCATTAAAATTGTCTTTGGAAGGGTACAAGACATGGGGTTTGTAAAATGTGAAAATTTTGGGGGTCACACAAGGAAAAGTGTTTGAAAAAAAACCACTGAACACAAAATAAGTGGGGAGTGGTTTTTTTGAGAAAAATGCTCAAAATATTTCATTATTAAATGTTTCTTTTTCTTTGAAGTGAGCCCAAACTATTTTTTTAAAAAATACATAATTAGCCTAATCAATACAATGAACTGCTTTGTTTTTCTACAAACAGTTTTAAATTTTTTTTCATTGTGTTAATTTGTCTCATCAAGAAATACGTGAGCTGAATAGGAACAATTGAACCCAAAATTATTTATTTTGACTCATGTGCACTGGGAGAATGCGGCAGGTTGGTGGGTTTGGGTGGGTTTTCCTCCATTTTATCCACCAAACCAGATATTCCATTTGTTGCACAATTCTTATCTTGGAATCATGCAGAGGTTTGGGAGATATCACTTCACCTTCTCTGTTTCTTAATCTCCTTAGACTGCCTCTTAATCTCCTTAGACTGTAAATTCTTAGGATCAGAACTGATTTTTTAAGAATTTGTACCAACCCCTGAAGAAATGGGTCCCTAATCTCAAGTAGAATCGTTAACTACTTCTGTAACAGAAATAGTAAAATAGTGAGAGGAGCAATAATAACCACAGTGCCTGGGAACCAAAACTGATTAGGAGGCATCATTCAGTGTCACCTGGCAGTTGACCTTTATCTCAAACAGACACAGATTTTTTAATATATATTTTTTCCCCCACTCTCTGTTATTGCTGTGAGGCACAACTGATATGTGAAAGCTGCTGCTGGAAAGCTACTCATTAAATTGTAATTTCAGTGTGCTGACATTTCAATGGGAGCTTTGCTCCCTGTGTGGCTCAACAATTTAGATTTGCAAAATATCGTGCAGGGCTTTATAAGCTTGGCTGTGGATTACAGCAGCAGAAAATATGGAGTAAAATGAATGGCTAGAGGTTGCTGTAGGGCTCTGTGTTCTATTCAGTCTTCAAGTGAATAGAATTAAATTATAATATATGCCTCTGATCAGAAAGAAAAAGAAGTTGCCCTTTCTTCCAAGACTGAAAATCACTGTGGTGTTTCCTTCACACATCCTGTGGATTTTGTGAGGATGAGGATGCAGATCCACTGCCACTGAGAGAAAGGATTTCTCGAGTAACTGGTAAAGGCACCCTAACTAATGGAATGCTTTTTATCAATCTTCTGAATTAGAAAATGGACAGCTAATGAAGATGGACAGGTAATAAGGGTAAGGACAGAATCAAGATTTGGGCAGCCTTGGGTCAACTCCTGCTTGACTCTACAGAGGGAGAAAGGTGTAGAATGGTTTGTAAGGGTATAACAGAGGGGTTACACCTCCAGTGATTGATCAAGCCTTCATCCTTGCCCATTTGGGGGGTATTAAACCAAGCTGTACCCCTTCTCTTTGATTACAAACCAAGAGTCTTCCATTAAAATTGAAATTCATAGTGACCCAATATGACAAATGCCCCAACGTTCCTGAACATGGGAAAGGAACTTCACATTTGCCCATATCTTGTTAGGTGTTTTATTGATCTTTCTCTGAACAGCAAATTCTAGAGCATCTTGCAGTTTTCTGCACAGCATTGAGAAGCAGATTGTTAAACAGAGACCATCTCTAACCTTGATGGCAGCAGCTCCAGGGCACAGAAGAAAAACCCTTTTGAATTAAAGTTGCAAGCAGCCGTATTAACAAGCATATGATTACAGTACAAGTTGCCCTGAATAATTCAGGAAGAGTCCTATCCAAAGTTTGATGGTAATCACAGCCTGGGAGAATATTATTAAAAATGAAACCTGTCGTCAAGGGAAAAAAATCTCTTCTCTCTTCTCTCTTCTCTCTTCTCTCTCTCTCTCTCTCTTCTCTCTTCTCTCTCTCTCTTCTCTCTTCTCTCTTCTCTCTTCTCTCTTCTCTCTTCTCTCTTCTCTCTTCTCTCTCTCTCTTCTCTCTTCTCTCTTCTCTCTTCTCTTCTCTTCTCTTCTCTTCTCTTCTCTTCTCTTCTCTTCTCTTCTCTTCTCTTCTCTTCTCTTCCCTTCTCTTCTCTTCCGCAGTGCTGTATCCAGCTCTGGAGTTCTCAGCACAGGAAGGACGTGGACCTGCTGCAGAAGGTCCAAAGGAGGCCACAAAGATGGGGATTGAGCATCTCTTTTGTGAAGACAGGCTGAGAGAGTTGGGGTTGTTCAGCCTGGAGAAGAGAAGGCTCCAGGTTGACCTAACTGTAAACTGTCAATGGTTAAAAGGTGGTATAAAACCACCTTTTAAAAATAAACCTATTAAAAATGGTATAAAACAAATGGGGACAGATTTTTTTATACAGCCTCTTGCAATAGGACAGCCCAACAACATTTTTAAACTAAAACAGGGGAGATTTAGACTAGATAAAGGAGGAATTTTTTTTATAATGAAGTTGTGAAACAGTGGACCAGGCTGTCCAGAGATGTGATGGATGCCCCAACCATGGAAACATCCAAGGTCAGGTTGGACAGTGCTCTGAGGAACCTGGTCCTCCTGAAGATGCTGGGAGGTTTGGACTAGAAGATCTTTGAAAATCCCTTTCCCAAACTATTCTGTGATCCTAGGATACATTTGACAGGTTTTTCTCATCATCCATGGTACCAGACACCTTCTTATTTCAACTATAATCTGTTAAACCTTAAAGTAACCCATAAATCTCGTGTATTTGGAAGTGCATCTCAATATGGTGATACCAGGACCCCTAACACTCATTTACTAAGGATAAATTATTGCCTTTTCCATGAATTTTTTTGATCAATCAGGAAAATTCTGATTCTGCCATTTAGTGGGATCTCGAAGGGGCCAAAATAGAAGAAATAAAAGGCTTATGACTGCAAAATGACTTTTTTTTTTTTAATCACAAACACACAACATGATTAATGTTGGTCAGTACAATTATGATCTAGAAGAGGAAATGACATTATTTAGTTAAATTGAGCAGGTTGGTTGTTTTTGTGGGTTTTTTTTTTTGTTGTTTGTTTTTGTCTTTTGTTTGGTTGTTTTCTGTTTTATTTTGGTTTTTGTTGTTGTTGTTTTGGGGCCGTTTTATTGTGTGTGTGTGTGTGAGTTTTGTTTTGTTTGGTTCTGTTTGTGTTGTTTTTCCCCCCTGAGACTTGATCTGGAATTGTATTTTACTTTCTGATGACCTTTTAAAAAACGCCATCATGCTAAATAAAATACATGCTGACCAAACAGCAGGCCTGTAAACAAAAGTAGAAAATGGGGCTGCTTTCCCATAGTGGGCGGATGAATCACAGGAGCAGGAACTTTGTGTGTTTGTCAGGAGCAAAACTGGCCTGAAATATTAGCTACAAATATCTCTGCAGGACATTTTCCATATAAATGCCAGTCCAAGAGTTCCTGTCCCTCCCAGTAAGGCACTGGGCAGCAGCTGAAGTTGATGCTGGGCTCAATCCAGCATTGGATCCACTGTGTCCATACATCCAGAACAGTTATTTCACATTCCAGAAATGGTAATGACTGTTGAAACAAATCTATTGACTTTTAATCAAGACACAATCTGATTGCAGTCTTGCATAGTCATGTTTTAATTTTTTTTATGTAATTCAGAACCCAATGAGTGATTCCTCTAGTCTAAATGAAACTCTTATTCAATACGCTTCATTTAAAATTGGTCATGCAGCTTTTTGTTCTCCCTCTGCTGAATTTTGCCCTTTGACTGGGAATATGAGCTGTGCTTTCTGCTTAAAAGTTGGTAAATTTGGGCTGAGTGTGACAGATTCTGAAATTCTGATAAATGTTATGAGTCCCAAAGTGGGTCTGACAAGGTGATCTTAGTGCAGGGATCTAAGCTAATCTAAATTGAGCCATTGGCATTAAATCTGCTGGAGACTAATGGCTAGAAAAATGGTCTCTGTAAAATTAAATTTTAATTGGAAAATTCAGCAAATTAGATCAATCTGAGTGTTTCTGTTCAAGGCACACCAATGAATAAGGGTAATTTAAATGGTTCTCTTAGCCTTGACAACCCAATACTGCAGTGTTGAGATCTGAGGACCAGAAAGTGAAACTGGACACAAAAGAAGCCCAAAACTAACAAGACAGTGTCTTATTTTAAACTTCAATACAGAAATGAGAAACTGAGTAGATGAGAAGAAATTAGAATTATCAGAGGATTTATTTTCTAACAGCTTCAGTATTTTAGTGCACTGCCTTGTTGGCCATGAAAACACACAGCTGTACATGTGGATGCAGAGCAGAGAGAAAAATCCTGTTCAACCATTGAGTGACGCCTGCTGAGTTTTGCTTCTCTGCTTGCAGCAGCTCTCACCCTTCACAAACACAGACACATTTGTCTCCATCTTCCTTCCATCAGCTCAGGCTGTCAAAACTTAGTTTCAGGCTGTGGTGCTTGGCACTTTCTGTGCAAGCACACACATTCCACTGCTTTGTGCTTCACTTCCTTTACCCCCTTCCACATTTATGTCAAGAACTCAAAAATCTGTCGCTGGAGTTGTCAGTCATTATCCTGAAAAAAAAAAAAAAAACAAACAAACAAAAAAAAAAAAAAAAAAAAAAAAAAAAAAAAAACAGCTTGTTCCTGTACTTGTAGTGAGTTGCTGGGAAGAAAGGACAAAAAGTTATCAGAGGAGTCCCTGCAGCAACAACAATATCTCACCAGAAACTCTTTGGGCACTGTCTAAGCTCTGCAATGAATGTCCAAGCTGTGCTGAGACCTGTCTGCCTGTGAGGGAGGCATCTGGAGACCTGGGAATTGCCTGTGAGTTTCTCTGACTGAGCTCTCCTAAGATAACGTTTGCTGCCCAAGAGGTCTGACAAGATGCCGTGGCAGGTCTGTGCAGGTTGTCAGATAGCATTTCTGTGGCTTGCTTGCCTTTTACAAGGAATATTCTTACACTTACAGACGTTCCCCCAGAATCCCCCAGAATTTGAGCTTCTGGGCTTTTTGCTGATAAGTGCAGCACAAAGGAGAAAAAAAAAAAAAAAAAGTTACTGTCCCCAAAGCTTGTTCAATGCAAACAGACAGGCACAGATGGTGGAAGAGACAAGGCTGACACCACGACTTAGTCCAGCTCTGGAAACTGAGAAGCAGCAGAGCTGAAAACAGAGCTGTGTTCAAAGGACCACTTCACTGTCCCACCCTGGGCACACCAGGGCCTCTCCTCCACCTCCAGCCAGCACCATCCCCTGATATCTGAGCCGAGGAGAGGAGAGGAGAGGAGAGGAGAGGAGAGGAGAGGAGAGGAGAGGAGAGGAGAGGAGAGGAGAGGAGAGGAGAGGAGAGGAGAGGAGAGGAGAGGAGAGGAGAGGAGAGGAGAGGAGAGGAGAGGAGAGGAGAGGAGAGGAGAGGAGAGGAGAGGAGAGGAGAGGAGAGGAGAGGAGAGGAGAGGAGAGGAGAGGAGAGGAGAGGAGAGGAGAGGAGAGGAGAGGAGAGGAGAGGAGAGGAGAGGAGAGGAGAGGAGAGGAGAGGAGAGGAGAGGAGAGGAGAGGAGAGGAGAAGAGAGGGAGTCTGGGGGGACGTTACAGCCCCTTCCAGTGCCTAAAGAGAATGGAAAGGAAATCTGGAGAGGGAATTTTAAGAAGGGCCTGGAGTAGCAGGACAAGGGGCAATGGCTTTAAATTGAAAAAAGGTCAATTTCTATTAGATATAAGGATGAAATTCTTGCCTCGAAAGAGTGAGGGCCATAGACAAGTACATCATCTTTTAATTTAAAAATTATTTTTATTGACCAGGAAATATCTTCTGCCTTTAAGTCACAGAGGAAGATTGAATTGTGAGCCCAGACTTGTTATAAATAGTGGTTCATAATTATTTGCAAAGTCCTTGCTGAAGAAGAGTAGGGCAGGGCTTACTTTGAGAAAATGAGACGTGATACTCAGACTTTCCATTCCTTTTAATAAACAATTTATGTAAATTTAAATACATTGCATATGCATGCTTAAATCTGCTGCTCATAATGATGACAATCGCAATTAAGCTCTCTGTTCTTCTGGCAGTAGCAATAATACAGAACAAAAATAAAGAAATAATAATAAGTTATGTTTCCTGTGACCTTTTCAAAAATTTGTGAGCAAACTGCAAAATCGATCTTTTTTAAAAATCTGATTTTGGCAACAGCTTAATAAACACATGCATTTATTTAAGTATTTATGCGTTGCCTTGGGAAAAAAAAAGAGGGACAAAATATACAAGAAACCTATTTGCAAAGGGAAAGGCTAGCTGTGAACACAAAGCATCTTCCATTGTTTAAATTATTTATATACTGTCTATAAGTTGAGTCTTTTATGATCAATGAAAGAACTGCAGTTAGAGCAGTGATGCAGTGAGATAACACGTCTTTCTGTGAGCTAACGAAGTTCATACTTCAAATGGAATTGCAGACACAAAAAAGGAGTAAAACCTACTCAAATTTAGTTGAGCAGCTTTGTTTCCAGGCCTAATTTAATGACTGGAAATGCAGAGTGCTTGGATTAATATACATTAAACTTCTTATGTAAACATTTCTGTCAGGTAAGGGAGGGGAGTGAGAAGGGATGGAGAAAGAAGAGAGGAAGTGCTAAACCAATGACAAATGGTCGGAAATTCTCCTCCAGGCTCCAACCAGGCTGGCCAGGGGAGAGGAGAAGTGCCCCAGTTCATCCTGTTTATGCCGCACTCTCAAATTACCCCATCCCTGACTTTCAGGAGCTGAATCCCTGTTCATCCCACACTGAGATCTCCAGCTCCTTCACTGCTGCCTCTCCCTGTCACTGCTGCAGGTCATCAGCTGCCCACACCCATTTGGGCTCATTGGGTTAATTAAGTCTCCCAGATCTGTTGTTGATAAACTTCCTCTGAAGCTCAGCCAAAACCTTTGTTTTGTCATTCTGTGGCCATTCCATTGCAGCTTTCCAGAGAAGAGGATTAATGAATATTCATATTTTTTGGAACACTTGGGGGCATTTTTCTTCTAGGTATCCAGTTATGAGTTCAGATTGAGTCTTTTGTAGCTCCAGTCTGGAATGAGATTCTGATGAATAAAAGGACATTCCCCAGTTTGTTTTAAGGCAGCTGGATATGCCTGAGAGTAGTGAATCTTGGGTCAGACTCCCGGTCTGGGATAATTGGAAAAGTGGGTATGTATACCCAGGAAGCTGTCCTATTTGTTCCAGATATTTTATCCTGTGTGGTTTTGCCTAGGAGACAGACAGGAGCATCCCAAACAAACAAACATGTTTTTCATTAGATGTGTTACCTCTTCTAATGGAAACAAATTCACTGAAATGAGAGGAACAAGACTGTCTCATTGATTCCTTATCTACTTGCTGACACGGAAAATTAGCCATTTCCAGTGGATCTTTCATCTGCTAATTATCCTCATTGATTTTGGATGAGGAAACGTAGTGAGTGTCTGAATTCAACTCCATGTTCTGCCAGCCAGGACCTGTTTGCATTCTGACATACAGGACAAAGCTGGAAAAAAAAGAGCCAGGAATTCGATTTTCCTGCCGCCTCCTTGCCCAGAGATGATGTGGGCTCCCCATCCCTGGAAATGTTCAAGGCCAGGTTGGATGGAGCTCAGAGTAACCTGGTCTAGTTGAAGGTGTCCCTGTCCATGGCAGGGGTTGAAATGAGATGATCTTTAAGGTCCCTTCAAAGCCAAACCATTCTGGGTGATTCTGGGATTCTATGATCACACCTTTCCCCTAGGATATCTGTGAGACCTTTCCATTTGACTCAGGAAGTAGTGGCTCCTTTTGATTGCAAGAAGAATTATTTTTGCTGCATTGCATGGATTTCCTATGGCAGTGACACACAGAGCTAGAAAATTCCAGTGGTCAACCTGCAGGAAAATCAGAGGAGAGACAGGTAAAGAGGGGAGAGACCAGCAAGATGAAGTGGGGGTGAGGAAGAGATGCTTTAACCAATATTGAGAAGTTTCACCAGATTGCTCCATTCAGTGGAGAAAATAATAGACCATTAAATCCATCATGATGTTATTTAATTTTGTCCATGTTTTTGACTAAATGTGGCTCAAACTTTCTGAGCTCAGACATGCATGGGAGGGCAGAAAGCAGCATTCAGAAAAGCCTATTTAAAAAAACTTGGAATATTCCTTATTCTTGCTGTACTAAATTTATGGCTAAGGAAATTGCATTAACATAAAAACAAGCCCTGTCTCTTCAGCAACACAACAGTGCCAAACAGAGTGAATCCAGTGTATTAAAATACCAACCCAGATTGTCTCCTGAGCTTTATGGCTGCAGCAATTGAGAATTAGTACCATTAATTAGCTGAAGCTATTTGTTTTACAAATTACAACTGCATGTCTAATCCTGTAACTTTCTGTCCCTGAGGAGTTACTTAGTGAGAGCTCCACAGCAGAACCAGGGAATGAATGGACTTAACTTCTAGGAGCATCTGAGATAAGAAGAAAAGAACTGTTATTTTTATTTCCCGCTGCTGCCTTCTTTCTTACAGTCCAAGATGAGAACAGAACACCACATCTGCCTTCTCTAAGCCATTAATTATTTTCTTGAATTTCTACTGCATTCAACGTGTTTTTTCTAAATTTTTTTGTATTGTGATAATTTTTTTTTCCTTCACTTACAGTATGCAAGTGCTTTTGCAGCCCTTTAATCATTCTCACTGGTTCAGTCCAGCCCCCTCTCTTTATATAAATAGTTTCTGTCTTGATTTTACCAGTTGAAAGGTCTGATTCAGGGAAGCTGCAATACTGATTTGCATTAGGGCATCACTGGATGGGATGGTTTTTTTGAGGAATATTTTACGTGGTCCCAATATATTTAGTCAGAAACAAATCACCACCCTGGCTTCAAGTGTCTCCCATGAAACTCATTCCAATAAAAACTCTCACTTTGACAAAGGAGTGCATAATATTTCTCTTGCAACTCTGCGGAAGGAAGTCAACAAGTTCCCTGGATACATCAAGAAAAGAAATTATTCCACAGAAGAATGGTAATATTTAAAAAGATGACTTATGGGCTGTTTTTTTGCTTGTGAATACCCAGCCTTGAAGTCCACTTGAAAATTATTTTTTATTTTGGTCGTTGTTGATAAATGCTTTACCATCATAATAAAATCCACAGCACATGAGGGAACATCTGAAATCTTGGACATCTATTGAACAGAGACGAGACTGCACATCCATTTCTCTAATGATTCATGACCTAGCCACAGACTGATGGATGGCAACTGGGTGTTCCTAAGGAGCAATCTCAATGTCTTACAGTCATGGAAAACTGCAGGCAACTATAATTTATTTATTGAGAGTGTGTGGTGCTTTCATGTCTGACCACATTACCCAGGGTTAAAAAAAAAAAAAAAAAAAAAAAAGGTAGAGAATACCTTTAATTTTCATTTGAAAGAGGTGGTTCTTTTCCTTCACCTTATGTTGACAATGGCAGGTGGGTCACTGAGTAAAGGTGTGTGATAAATGGATGCAAAGACAGAGTTTTTTTCTGTGATTTTACACCTATGTTGAAAGGAATTATCTGAAGAGACTTTCAGAGATCTCAGCTGAAATGTGGAAACAGGAGTTTAAGCTTTGCATCAAGGCTCAGCCACAGAGTTTGCATCCCCACGTGGCTCCCTGGGAATCTGAAGCAGATGGTCCCACCACTTCTTTGGTGTGGAAAATGACACATTTTATTGGTTTAGACCCAGATGAAATTCTGACCTTGATTCTGAGAGCCCTATTTTTACAGACATATTCCATTCTCTTGTTTTGAATTTCTTTAAATACCTTTAAAAATCATCTGTATCTCTTAATATTTCTTCTTATTCTTTTCATTATATTGAAGAATTTAGGAGTTTTATTTGGTTTTGGACAGAATTATAGATTAACTGGAATGTGAATTAAGAAAAAACACTTCTTCATGGCTTGGATTTCTAAACTTTTCCTGTATATTATAATGTCAAAGCACAGTTAACAAGGTTTCTTTGCAACCTATTGTTTTTGAAAATGTTGCTTTTACCGAAAATTCCAATAGTTTAAAATGTTCTTTGTTAAAAATATATTGAAAACAAAGTATCAGGGTTGTTGGTTTCATATTTTTTTTTTGTTTCTGTTTTTGTTTTGGTTTTTTTTTGTTTTGGTTTTTTTTTACTTTAAACCCAAGGCTATTTCTGTAAACAAAATAAGTTTATTCTGGAAGGTTTGTGGAAAATACCATCTTCTGACAAATGTATTTGACAAAAGGCATATACAGTCAAATCGCTGAAAGGCGCCTGCAGACGGAGACTCAGCTGAGATTAATCTCATGTTTGGGTCTGAGATGTATCAGTGAAGAACTTTCTGCTCTTCCATGCAGGAGATCTGCAGCAGAAAGATGCCACTTGGGTTTAAAGATGTTACTCCGGGGGGACGTTCCTTGGTGGCAGGAGCAGGGCCAAGGGTTTGGTGCTTGCCCGGAAGGAAGGGATTTCAATTCTGAGCAGGATTTCTGCACAGCTCCCTGCTACAGGTGACAATAAATGGTCTTGATAGGCAATGGATATTTATGTTTATGAGTCAGACAGGATCATTATGATCTAAGTTGTTTTCTTGTATAACACAAGCCAGGGCACTTACACCCTCATTCTGCTCCTGAGAGTGTGCATTACTGATCTCTTCATGTAAAGGTGAGTTGATTGCATCTCTGCATGTGGTAAATTGTTCTCCCTGTTGAATATTTGGGTTTTATTTATAATCTGAATTTATCTTGTTTCAAATAACAGCTCCTACATTTGACTATTTCATCGAGTTGTGCACAGTACCAAGCTGTCACTTATCAATAATCTCTTCTCTTACCAGTGGGAAAAATCTTAAAACTCACATATAGACCTTAATTAAGTTCCTTGCTAATCTCCTCTTCAACATATTCAATGCGTTTCACACTCTGAGGAAGCTGAATTACTGTTTTCTAAGCCCTTTGTAGTAATCTATTTTTTTCTTCAGTGTGGGTTTCAGAAGTGCTTCCACATTATCTTTGTATTGCTAATAGCAGTTTGCTGTTTGACATCTCCAGTGATTATATTTATCACCATATTGCAGTCTGACTTGGTGAGCTGACTGGAGATCAGGGCAGAGCAGATGTGCTCTGCACTTCAGGTTAATTTCCCCAGTCCTAAATTAGCACAAGCTCTGAACACATTTATGATACATTAAATATGTCTTCACACACTTCAGCATAGTAATCTTCATGGCAGTCCTGCAAAGCAAGGCAATACTGTCACCCATTTTTACTGAGACAGAACTGAGACACAAGCAAAGTAAAAAAAAATAAGAATCCTAATCCTTGAAAGGCATTTAACTAGGTAAAAGAATCATATTGGAAAATTTAATATAAAAGACTCAGTCAAGACAATTGTGGGGAATTGGCACGTGTGTCTCAGACTCAATTCACAGGGTTGTAAAATCAGGGAAGGGAGAGCATGGCTGATCAGAATAGGAGCAAATTCTACTGTCAGCCACACGAAAATATTCCTAAAGTGTGGGATTCAGGATGTTCTTTCTGTGGGCACGTGTCAGCCAGGCTGGGAGTTTGTCTTTAGGGCTAGGCCTGGGCACACACCACCCCACTTTCCACCACAGACATTTCCAACAACCCCTTTGCACCACAGAATAAGAGAGAATGATGTTGTAATCGGGGTAAATGGGAACAGGCAATTCAGAATGTCTCCATACATCAGTTTACATTTAGCTGAAGGGGTGGCCTGAACACCCATGTGGATGACAAGCAGAGTTTGGAGGGACCAAAACATTTCCCACCTCCCAGCTCTTACCATGGAGCTGCTGCATTGCAAGTTCATCTTTCTTGTGGGTCTTTCCAAGTCACTCATCAATCAGAATTTTGCTCATTGAGCCCATAGGTAACACCTCCAGACCCCCTCTGACAGAATGGTCTGAGGACATCTACCTGATATCAGACCTTGAAGGAATTCGTTCCTTTCTTGGTTTTGGGTCCTTTCTTCCCTGAACTCCGTTCCCTTCCCTGAAGTGGTCCTACTCAGTTTTCAGGCTTACAGCACCAGAATCCAATATTTGTGGTTAAAACATCCAAGTGCCGTTCATGAGGATGTTTGAACTCACATGGGGTATGTAAGTAAGATTCTCAGATAGCTCAATTCAGTTTTCATCCTTTGAAGGTTTAGTTCAATGAGTTATGTGATTCTAGGCAGGAGCAATTTACAGTAACATCACAGGTAATTTGGTCATATTGAATTTTACTGTTTAATTCAGGAATTCCGTAGGAGATTTTAGAAAAAATAAAGTGTAATTTTTCCAGCCTGCTGCTGAGATTCAAGCTTGGGAAAGTATTGCAGAGATTACTTATTTAATTCAGCTTTTTACTAAGCTACTGTTTATACTTCTGTTGGAATAATCACAAGTCACTGATGAGCTTGTCAGAGATTGTTTAGACTGGTTCAAGGTCATAAAACAGAGTCAGGTGGAGGAGTCATGGTGGGGGAATGCAGAATGAATATCATGGTGAGTTTCATGTAAGGCAAGTTAAGCTGGAGAATGCACTGACTCTGTAATAAATCTCCCTTTTACCAAGGAATGAGCACAGATCTGCCCAGTGCCCACAGATTTCTTTATTTTCTAGACAGTAGGAAAAAATTGTGTAAAAATCTACACACATATACGTGATCCAAAAATGGCTTTAAACCCTTTAGTAAATATCCTTTATCTTGTTTCCAAGCCCCTCTCTGTCACAGAGAATATCAGAGAAATGTCTAGAATATTCATGTATGAAATGTCCCATAGCTCTGAGAAAACAGTGAGGAAGGAATTATTCAAAAATATCCATGTCCTTGAATAGAAAAGCAATGAGGCACAGATAATTCTCCAGTAGGACTGTGAGACATAAAGAAACCATCACGGGATTACAGAATGGTTTGGGTTGGAACATATTAAATAGCAACACAATCAAATATTTTGATTTTTGTAGAAAATATTTTAGATATTACATTACTGAGTGTATGAATCTGTGTATAATGAATTCCATTATTAATTCAGGGAAAAAAGAAAAAAAAATCCCAAAATATTTAAAATCTTATTCTGACATTTTAAATTATAATCAAAACTTATTTTCATTTGTGAAAATTCAAATATAGCTACATTTTGTTACTGTGACATAATCATAAGATCTTCTGCAAAAGTATTTATGATCTTATGAACATATTTATTTGCAAATAATTAACTCCACTTCCTTAGGAGCTTGAAAGCTATGGTTGCTTGGGTTTTCTGTTGTCAAGATCTTGCAGAAATACTGAAATTTATATTGAAATTTTTAAAATTATATCTGATTATAATTGATTTCTCTATAGTCTCATCTTTGTCTTATTTTCTTCTTCACCTAAACCTGTAGAAGTTACCTTCTTGATCAAAGTGATCAAGCTTTTATTCTCATGTAGATAGTTAGGTTTAAAATAAAAGAGTAAAATCTTTAAATTACCAAACAACTTAAGCTTCTAAAATTTATTTCCCTTATGCTTCTAAAATTTCCAACCAAAGCATGGAAGTTTTGTTACTACTGATGTGTGCATGGAGGTCTCATTCCTTCACTGGAAAATGTCTTTACACTGCTTTTGTTCAGATGTTTTATGCACTTTACTTGGATTTGGCTTCAGCAACCCCAGAGGACGTGGGAGGTTTTGGAGCTCTGTACATGATCTATATTTTAACTCTGAACAGATTGCCCAGGGAGGGTGTGGAGTCTCCCTGCCTGGAGATATTCCAGCATTGTCTGGACACGATCCTGAGCCTGTGCTCTGGGATGACCCTGCTGGAGCAGGGAGGTGGCACCAGGTGACCCCACTGATGTGGTTGCTTCCATCCTCACCTGTTCTGTGATTCTGTGAACATCATAAATTAATTAATTAATAATAACAAAAATTATATATCCCAAAGAATAGCACTAACCTTAACTTATTCTGATTTTAAACCAGTCTATATTTAGCTGGTAATAAGGTATTAGAGTGCTCTTGTCAGCAGTGCTGATCTCATCTCAGCTGGGCAGTGAGCAGCCTGTTAAATGATTTTCAAAAAGCAGAAAAGCCACGAGGTCTGGCTGGTAAAAGGAGAAGAAAGGGATGATGAAAGCTTTAGGGTTCAATTCTCCATGGTCTCTGAGATATGATGCTAATTCAATATAGTACAAATTACTATTCAAATTCATTAGCATCACACTAAGCAATATGCAATCACAGCCAAGTTCACAATTAGCATTAATGATATTCTCCAAGTGGGGAGAAAAAATCAAGGATTGAGTTTTACACTCCAGACAAGATAATAGAAGGGAAATAATGCCAGGGATTAGTGTCTAAGACAGGAATTTATTTCTGATGTTTACAAGTCCCAGAGCTCACGGAGCCTGAAGTTAACTCACTGATGGGACATTTCTCTCTGCAGGTGCTCCCATCCAGCTGCTCCCGCTTTCACCTGTTTCTCAGTAGCTACCAAACAGAAGTGGGGGCAAAGCTGGAGTTCCTCTAAATTACCTTTGCCTTGACTTATAGGACAATTCCTCACCGTATCTTTGTTAGCGCCTTTTTTGGAAAATGAAATATTCAGTTCTGGGTGTCCCTTTATGTCTGCTCTGACTGCAGGGAGAGTGTGACACAATTTCTCAAAGACCAGCTAGTGAAATTTATAGATGTAGCTGGTAAAAAATATTTTTTTTGAGTCCACAACTATTAAAAAATATTCATAGATTTTTGAAATTTAAGAGATTGTTATTTATACTTACAGAAATTATTATTATCTTGGTTGTTGCACCACAAAATTCACCTGTATGGCACCTGGACTGGCAGCAGCTGGATTTGAAAGGCGAAATTCTTTCAAGGTTTTTTCCACTTGTTCAAAATAGAACTATTCTTACACAATCAGTGGCAGAGGCTGCAATTCAGATTAGTGTTGTGCAGTCTGAAACCATGGACTGGCTTATTTAAAAATCACTTTTGCATGAATTAATGTAAGATGTTAGTCTGGGAAGAGAATCTTTTAAGAATATAATGCTTTTTAAAGCAATGCAAATGTTTCATTGCTGAAGAGAGTAAAAATCATAATAGAAATTTGAGTAACAGTTTATATGAGTCCTGTGTTTGATAAGGACATTGGTGGTAACTTTCCTATTCTGGCATATAACTACTCTCTTATGGTGTCAAGATGTGACTTTCCTTTTTGTTATTAAACAAAATCTAACCAATAAACACTGTGGCACGCAACTCTGTGTGTGTGTGTGACCTTCTTCTTTCCTTTTAATCATCATTAAATGAACTAGGCTATTTAAGACTTGTTTAAAAAAGCTAAAAAGAAGAACTTCTAGATGAAGAGCAAACTCAAATGCAGAATTACTGTGGGCATCTATAATCAATTACCAGGGAAATTGTTAAAACTTGAGATATAAAACATTCTGTTTCTGACAAATCCAAACTAATATATAATCCTAATATCATAAACATGTTATTTCATTATTTGGAAGATGCCAAACACTGTTTTATCTTTTCTTTGTGGAGCTCCCACCCTTCCTGCTGCCTGAGAGTTCATTGTTTTGGGAAAAGTTTCTTAGTCACAAGGCCCCTTTTTTATCTTCAGTACATCAAAAGAATTGCAATGGTAATAAAAAAATAACTTATCCCAATGATTCAATCCATCTTCATGGCTTCCTGCGAAGAAGATGAACTGAGAAATCAATTTTCTGAGGAATCTTTTTCAGATCTATTCCCCTTCCCCCACTTGCTCTAGAAAAATGCTCACCTGTTTAGGATGGACTGAATCACCCTCCAGGAATGTCATGTTTTATCTCAAGATGCCTTGGACCTCGACAGCAGTTTAATATTCATAGAAAATCATAGGAATGCAATGGTAGAAACTGAGATTCGTGGATACAGTTCTGTGGAGGAGAAATCGAAAGACCATTTCTTCCTGTTTCTGACCTAAGGCAGGGTCAAACCTTATCTAAATCATTCCTGACGTGCGATTGACTCTCCCATTCACAGCGAGGGCAGAAGGAGATTTCATGCTCACAAAAGCAGAGTGCAGGGGTGACTCCTCTGGCTGGCTGAAGGTTTTTTTCCCTGATGTTCAACCTAAGGAGCATTCCTTGAACCAAATAATTGCCTGCTGAAAGGCAACCAGATTTCCAGGTACAGTGGCGCTCTTTGTTATGCAGATGGAGAGAAACTTGACTGAGCACCCTCTGTCCTGAGCTGTGCCCTGGATTTTCAGGATTATGCCATGGTTCCACTAGAGGACAATTTACTGAGGATTAAATAAAAAAACAAAAGAGATGGGTACAGACTTTTATCTGTATAAAACGTCTAAAGATCTACATTTCTTATATATCAATCTAGTGTTACTATAGAAGCATGAAAATGTAAATGATATTTTCTGGATGTCTTCCTGGTTTTCCAATATTGAATTGGTGTTGTCATTAACATCAACACTAGAGAAACAAAAATAATCTCTTATTTGTGCTTGGCACTGCTGAGGCTGCATCACTAATTCTAGGTTGCTTTCAGCCCTGTCACTAATTCTGGGTTCAGTTTTGGGCCCCTCACTATAAGAAAAATCTTGAGGTGATGGAAAGTGTCCAGAGAAGGGAACAGAGCTGGGGAATGGTCTGGAGCTCAAGGCTGGTGAGGAGCAGCTGAGGGAGCTGGGGGGAGGTTCAGCCTGGAGAAAAGGAGGCTCAAGGAGAATGGGTCAGACTCCTCTCCCAGCTAACAAGAGATCGTACAAGGGGTAAAGGCCTCCAGTTTCACCAGGGGAGGGCAGATTGGATATTAGGTAAAATTTATTAATTGAAAAGTCAGGCAAGCAGACCTGTCAGAACAGGCTGCCCAGGAAAGTGGTGGAGTCACCATCCCTGGAAGTTTTTAAAAGAAATGCAAATGTGACAACTAAGGGTCATAGTTTATGATGGACTTGACATTTGGACTTAAGAATCATAAAAGTCTTTTCCAACCTAAAAGGTTCTGTGATTCTGTTTCCTTAGAAATTTCTAGCCATGGACCTGTGAAGGTCTCCTGTCCAGCAGCTCACTGGAAGTTGGAATACTGTCAGAGAATACTCTCTAGGTAGAGACAGGATGATATTTTCTGGCCAAGCCTTAAAAAAGGACAAGGATGGATTTTGGTCATTGGAAAGTGTCTGGCTTAACCAAAATCCAATGAACACAATCCAAGGCTTGTGTCTGGCTTAGCCACAAGGGTCTTCTGCTGGAATTCCCAAACTTCCTACATAATGAGACACCTGTTCCTCGGATTTCTTTGCAGACCTTCTGACTCTTACCTTTTTCCTATTGAAGTTTCTTAGGGAATTCTGCCAGGAATCATCACCTGCTCTCCTAAACCCACTCTTGCCTCTTTTGCTTGCCTTCCCAGCCTTCCACTCCATCAACTCAATCATCTCATCTCCACTTCTGTGGCCACATTTCCCAGCAAGTCTTCCCAGCCCAAGAACAGCATCACCCCTGACTGGCCCCTCGGGCATTTGTATAAATCAGCTCTGACCAACACCATCCAGAAAGTCCCTGCACGGTCCTCCCAGTGCTAGCCTGCCTTTTTATGGGATGCTGGATGTGTGAAAAGCCCCTGGTGGAATGCAGGGAGTGGTGTCTGAGACAAGGCTCTTCCAGTCCAGGCTGCTGTCTGTGTTTCACGGCTGTTTTCTACACAAAGTCTCTGTGCTTCAAGTATGCCAGACTCTGCTTACTGAAAGCCTCTCATCAAATTTGAGATAGACAAAATAGCTAAAATGTCAAGAGAAGGATTCTTTCCTTCTGATCTCACTTGATTTTCCATCTTATGCTTTTTTAGAGGGAAAAAAATGGAGCATTTCAGCATCACTCTTTATCCCATAGGTAGGAGACTGTAAATCAGGACAGTCATTCAAGGGGTGTGAGGTCTATTCACAAATATGAAATTTAGGTTTTTCTCCTCTTCCTTTTTGATTTTGAAGTCTATATATTCACTTTCATTTAAGTTAATGCTCTTGTTCCACTGTATTTAATTTATCTGTAGAAGAATCCATATTCATCTGGCATTTCAAATAAGAAAGGCAACAAAATTAAAATTGTAACTGGAAATTTCCCATATATATAGAAACTTACATATGATATATATGCAAAATCTGCTATACATGCACTATAATGTAATACTGGTGTGTCTCTGATCTGATTTTATTCTAGAAAAGATGGAAGAGGCTTCAAATTTTTTCCAAATCCACAGGAAATCTTGTCTCTGTGCTGGAGCTCTGTTCTTCAACAATTGAAAGAATAGAAGACAGTAAAATGATTTCATTAACATCACAAGGAGAAACGCACCAAGGAGAAGGATCTGCAGTCTTCATACACCTGAGGTCAGAAGTTATGGATTCATTCCTCACTAATTTCCATAATGAAAGATAAGTGGCAACAAAAACACAGTCGTTATCACATAAATGATTTTTTAAAAAAATTAATCACTATATGCTCTAATTACTACCCTTTTATTTGTCCTTACTTGCACTTTTGCTTGAGGCTTTTGGCAGATGAAATCAAGTGAATGGAGAAGTATATTTTAGCTAACAAGCTTCCTAGTCTAAAAATTCCTCTCGAGTGCGTGATTCAAGCAAATTAGGAAACAGAGAGAGAGAGAGAGAAGGAGAAAAAGGAAATGGCAGACGATTGCCTTGCTAATTTAATCCTTTTGGTACACAATTAGCACACATCAGGCTGGTCGATGGGAGCCTGCCCCGCTGGTCAGGATTTCGCTCTGAACAGCTCCTCGAGTGTTCTGGGCTCTGCTCTGCTCCGGGGAGCTCCTCAGAGCCTGCACCTGACAGCTTGCCAGAGATGAGCTGTCAGGAAAGTGCCACTCGGAATTTCCTCTCTCCCTGATGGCTTCTATTATCTGGTAAACAACAGCCAAAATGTTTTATTTTATAACTCTCTCTCATCCTCAGAACGCTGGGCCGGGTTGGTGTTCTGGCAGGATGGATCCTGAGCAAAACTCATTCATTCTCTCTATTTTGGGTAGCTATGGAATAAAAAAAAAAAAAAAAAAAAAAAAAAAAATGACACACCTCCAGCCTGTTGTGCATCCCTGCAGCAGAGTAGAAAAATTGATGAATGACTGCTGGAAACACATCCTCACATCTTTCAGGCTAGAGGCAGTAGGCTGGACAGTGAAATCCTGTGTGGAGTGGAAAGCAGCTGGTTGATGGGACTTGCTGCTGTGCTCAAAGTTCAACTGCTGCTTAGATTTGAGGTCAGAGGAGAATGTGAGTGTTCCCTCCAGGCTAAATTGGCAGGCGGGATTGTTTGTTTGCTTTTATGTCTTCCTCCGCAGGCAACTCATTGTCAGCTTCCAGTAATCACCTTTTTTTTCTCTTGAGTTGTCTAATTGATTAACAGAATTATGTTGTCACAGCAATTTATTCTTTAGCCCGGAGTTTGCTGCTTCTGCTGCAAGCCTAAAAAATGGGAACATGCAGAAAGTCTTGTCTTTTCCCAATCTGGTGTTCTTATATAAGATTTTCCCTTATCCTACACACCCAACTTCACTGTGATAACGGTACCATAGACCCCTAATTCACTGCATCTCGAAATGGATTACACTGCTAAAATTAGTTGAAATAAATTCTGCAGTGCAGGAGCCTGAGCAGTCAGCTCTGTTCCTTTTATGGAGCCAGTGGATAGGAACAGACGTGGCACATCTGATCTATTTTAGATGTCAGATATATCACATCCCAGAAATGCCTGTTTCTTTCTGTTGATTCCTTTGATTCTGGGAAAAGAGTATAAATCTGGGTTTGTAGCTCAGAAATATGCAGTTGTATTGAAGCAGGAAAAAACCCCATTCTTAATTTACAAGTAATTTTGCCTTATTCTGTTGATTTGTTTTGCATATGTGGCAATAATAGATTCAGACATCCAGCAGATGCTGAGTTGAAATAATCTTCAAAGCAGAGAATTCTGGAAAAATACAAAATATCCATGTTTTCCTTAACAGGCATATGAACCATCTTGAATCCCTTGTTTCTGTCCAAGATATTGCTGTTTCTTCAAATACAGTACCAGGGCATTGTAGGAAAAGTTGATGGGAGAGTTTCTGATAATTTATTTCTAACATCATGGAAAAATCCAAACTTTGGACATTATTAGCAAGATCACCTTGACAATTATATTTCTGGTGCCTGAACCTGGATTTGAGGGACCAAAGGATTTATACATCATAAAAAAGCAATAGCAATGAGACCATACATCATAATAACAGCAACAATGATAATAATAGAATAGGAAGGAGAAGGAGAAGGAGAAGGAGAAGGAGAAGGAGAAGAAGAAGAAGGAGAAGAAGAAGAAAGAGAAGAAGAAGAAGAAGAAGAAGAAGAAGAAGAAGAAGAAGAAGAAGAAGAAGAAGAAGAAGAAGAAGAAGAAGAAGAAGAAGAAGAAGAAGGAGAAGGAGAAGGAGAAGGAGAAGAAGAAGAAGAAGAAGAAGAAGAAGAAGAAGAAGAAGAAGAAGAAGAAGAAGAAGAAGAAGAAGAAGAAGAAGAAGAAATTTTTTGTACAGATAGATAAGGTGTCTGATGTCATGGAACACAATCAATTATTTCTGGGAGCACCTGGAAGCTAATTGTATAATAATAATAATAATAATAATAATAATAATAATAAATTTATAGATATTAATATATTATACTACTACATTATAATGTATATTATTAAAATATTATAATATTATAAATATTTCAGAAGAAATAAATAAATTACTTCTCTAGGAGTTGATCACAATATATTGCATTTCTCATAAATTTGGAAGGAAAAAACCCACCACCAATAGCAACAACATCAAAAAATGTAACATAACCATATGTAACCAAAAAACCCTTTCTGATTCCTGAGTGTGAAAGTCTAGAAATTACTTGTCTGTGTGATTGATACAGCTGCAGAAAACTCATCTTTGTTTTTTCAGTACATTATCCTCTATATTAGTTCCTGTTCTGAAACTGTAATCCTAAAGGCATTTTCTGGGATAAAAAATTATCTTCAGTTGGAGGTATTATCTGAAATTCTAGGCAAAAGATCTTAATTCAGAACAGAAACACTTCTCAGAACAAGTGAATGCCAATGTTCCCTGAGCCGACGGGAAGCATGGGAAACTCTTTCAGCGCCTTTTTGATATGCTGGGCCCATCAAAGATCCCAGCAAGATAACAATGCTGGTATCAAAATGGAAGACATGGATGGATTTCACACTCTTTCTGAAAATCAGATCTCTCTAAATTGCTTTACATTACATATTAAATAAATAAATAAATAAATAAATAAATAAAGTCAGAAGCAAAACTAACCATCAGTCCTTTGAAAGTCCTTAAAATGACCTTCACACATCCAGTGGATAGATTGCTAATAACGCCTGAAAAACTTCTGAAAAATTACTATATTTTGGGTGTCATAATTACCCAAAGCTATACCAGATGGTGCAACTGAAATGATTTGTTTAAACTTCCCCACCTCCAAAACCGTATTTTAGACATAGACTCAAATAAGGACATTGATGACTTGGGAAAAAAAATAAAATAAAAAGCCCAGAGGAAAAAAAATAGAAAAAATAGTAAATAAGGACTAAAGAAATTTGTATTTATTATTAAATAAATACCTAGAGGTTTGTAACTGAATTATTCTTTATGTTATATTGACTATACTGACCAGATCTCACACAGATGGAGATAACTTCACCCATACACCTACATTTAGAGATATGAAAGTGGGATTTCACCTCACCATAGGGGAAATTTCCCTTCCCAGTCGTATCTGGTGTATTCCAGGCTGTCCAGGATGTCTCCATAGGGCTGTAAACACAACAGTGGATCCTCGAGGGAGCCTCTTCTTCCTGGAGCAGTGGCTGGAGCTCAGGTGGGACTCCTTTGAATGCTTCAAACAGCACCAGGTTATCTGGGAGTCTTTCATATTCCCTAGCGCTTGGAAATGCTCATAATGTCCTTTTCTGACCTCTGTCTTCTTAGATTATTTCCTTTGTGAGAAAGGATTTTCTGTTGTCATGGCACCTCATTCCTTGGGTAGATCTGTGTGTCCAAAATGTTAAATAACATGGAGTGAAAGAGACAATGCAAGGGATGTGAAACAGAAAATTACATCAATTCTCAGGAAATTTGCTATAAGAACGTGTTTTATAATATTTTATTATTAAAATTATTAAATTGGCATAAAGCTTTATAATAGATGAGTATTTGGCATAGAAGGAAGAAGGTGAGCTCTCCAAATTCTCATCAGTAGGAACACAGTTAGAAATAGGGCGAGAAAGGGCATTTTCAATAATACTGATTTCTTTATTTTCCCCGCTGCCTAAGGAAATGTGCGTGACTCGAAATGGGGCCCTCCAAGGTATGAGTATTTCCAAGCCTGCAGTGTCTCTGAAATGAGGATGCTTTCAGGACATCTTCTTGCTGTAACGAAACTTTAACCTCAAAGGATCTTTCTGATCCTGATTTTGGGAGGAGAGTCTTCCAACTAATTTATGGTGACATTAGAGGATAACAACATGCACAGTAATGAATTCTCTTTAGCCTTTGGGCTGTAGCTTTGTTTTACTGTCTCCAGGAAAATAAAAGTGGATCCATGGAAATATTCAGCATTTGTGTTTTAATTGCCCCCAAGAGTCTTAACTGTTTGGTAAGGAATGCAACTTGTAATGGTATGAGAAAAGAAAAGAGGGATGTTTTCAAGCTAAGTTCTTATAAGAATAAGAGATAAAGTCCAGCAGCAGCAGTGAAGTTCCCAAACGCTGAAGATAATTAGATTTATTATTGTTTAGGGTGAGCATTAAGGAGAAACACATGGAAAGGGTTAGTTAGTCCTGGACAGGACAAGAAAGAATGAAGGATGGGATATGCAGGATGAGACAGATCCTCTTTCCATGTGTAAGAATCTTATGGCTTGCAGAAATTTTACAGGATTTCTTAGCTAAATTAAATAACTCTATATAAATGAAAGGGTTTGAAAGGCAATCAGACATGATAAGACTTTCAGATTGCAGAGCTGACCTGCATCCCTCATGTCCCCTATAAAACAAGTCAAAGGTAATAAGAAAGGAATAGGGTTGCACTGTCTTTAAATCTGCTTTCTATTTTGGTTTAAAAGGTTTGTCTTTGACCTTTCATCAGGCATCACATGCATTCTGAAGAGTGGAAGATGATAATTTGTTTAAGCAGAGCTCTCATGATTTAAAGCGATACTGGTACCAATATTCTTTCCTACCATTAACTACATGATGTTACAGGATTTCCATACAGTTATAAGCAATGGGAAGAAGGAAAAAAGGAATGTGAAACATAACAGAACCCACCTTTCAGTGGGTTTCAGTGTGCTACCTCAGGCCAAAATAAGAAGCTTGTCTAAGAACTTGATATCAGACAGAGATAAAAATCCTCCTATTTAACCAGTTTCTAATTCTTTTAAAAGGGATGGAATGTATTAGTGGAAATGGAATGGATTTTCCCTTTGCTTTAATAGAGTGGAACGGATTACCCCAGTCTGGAAGCCAGACCAGGCTCCAAATCACAACAAAGTAGAGATTGACATTTTCCTTACCCTTCCTGTTCTTTGGGAAAACTTGGGAGTGCAATTGAGGTCTTGCCCAGCCAAGCTGCCTCGCTGATGTGCTGGCAGTTCATAAGGCCAGAGTTGAGGGACCAAGGTAATCTCATTGATCCACACAAACCACCCTGTGACATTTCACAAACTTCTCTCCAACTTTCCAATTTCACTTCAATGTGCCTTCAGCTAAATGAGTTACTGTTGTTGTAGGGGATGCTTCCAATAGCCAAAATATATTTCCCTTGGTTCCCAAGCCACAGCAAAATATGGCATTATGGGTTAATGGCAGCACTTCATGAGCAGAAGAGACAAAACTGGATGTCACAATGATCCATAGCACAGGGGGAAAGTTCCCTCTCTGGACTAACCAGTGTGGAAATTTTTCCCTGCTGCAGGAACTGCTGACATTTGGTTCTTATTTGGCAGACAAGGCAGGGAATGGAGGACAAAACAAAGGGCAAGTGAAAAGAAGAAATAAAGCATGGGAAGAGATCTGAAAGGAATGTCATGTGCTCTTTGGTGGGTTATGTGATTAAGGGCCATTCTTTCCAAACTCAGAGACCCAGGGATGAGTCTGAGTCCCTGTAACCTAAGCAGTCCAGGTGGGTGAGTCAGCCAAAAATCACTTTCTCAGAAATGCCCTGAAAACTGGAGGAGTTCCTGCATGAAAAAAATCAGTGCTTACTGTAGGACACAGAAGCAGAAATAATTGTGCAATAATTGAATGTTTAGCAGGAGCAAAGGCAACAGAAAGGAGGGGTCAAGATGGAACAGGAAGAAAAAAAGAGTGGGAAAATAGATGGAAAAGGGTTATGGGCAAACTGTCTGCTGTGCAGGATGTTTGTCTGGATGAATCCTTCACCACAATTTACTCTGTCTTATTCCTAAATCATGCTGCTTTCTCCTGTGCTAGTGAACTCACTGTTGTGAGCCAGCACATGAAGATAATGGGCTGCAAGCCAGCCTGGCTGTGAGCATGATGGGAACTCTGGTGCCAGACTGGGGCCACCAGAGGTCTGAGAGTCCTGGTAAAAGCCTCAGGCAAGGACTGTGACCTCAAGGCCAGCTGTTCCAAAATCTGTCCAGCTGCTGGAAAAATCTCTACTGTGTCTATTCCTGTAGCAACTTCAACCCCAGTTAGCTAAAGGAGGGGAGGAGGAGGGCAATGTGGTGGCTGTGCTGTTCATGTTTGAGTGCTGTGAGAGTTTATGAGAAGCTCTCTGTGTTCTTCTCTGTGGCTGTCTGTGTGTGTGTATTTGTGTGCGCCCTTTTTGGGGACACATGTTCAGCTTTGCTGCTGCTGGACCTGGGGTCACAGTGTCACAGCAGCCCCACGGGTGGATGGGAGGAACCTACCTGGTTCTAAACCCCACTTATCTTGGCTACCTTTATCTGTGCACAAAATGCAGAAGATGGGTACCCAGAGGATTAACCCAAAGTACACAATTGTTGCATGCCTTTCATGTCTTTAATTTGAAAAAGAGTAGGTTTAGATTAGATACAGGGAAGAAATTATTTCTGTGAGAGTGATGAGGCCTTTGAACAGGCTGATGAGAGAAGTTGTTGACACCCCATCCACGGAAGTGTTCGAGGCCAGTTTGGATGGGGTTTTGAGCAGCCTGGTCTAGTGGAAGGTGTCCCTGCACATGGCAGGGGAGTGGAACTGGATAAACTTCAAGTTCCTTCTAACCCAAACCATTCTGCGATTCAATGATTCAATCACAACCTTGTGATGTCCTGACTGCTGTGGCTTGGACTTGGGTGGTCACGAGCTGAAGATGTTCATTGTTTTTTTGTGGCAAATGCAAATGCCGAGTCTTCCATGGGGGCAGTGTGCTGAAGGAATCACACCTCTCACCCCAGGGATACAAAGCTTTGCCACAATAATTCTGTTCTGCACTCATGGTTGCAATGGAGCAGTACCTATTTAACCCATTTTCCCATGTAGGAAGGTTTTTTGTGGATTTTTGGGGTATTTTTGCAGACCAGCATTTACAGATTGTTTACATCATCCTTTCTCTATTATCCACTTCTTCCTTGCTTTATTGCTGGATCTTTGATGCTGTATGAAATCATTTTGCAAGGCTTTAAAAGGCAGTTAAAAGCTGAAACATAATTGATTTCCCCCTGACACCACCACCAAAGGCAAGTACCTGGACAAAACCTGTCCTTAGCAATGATCATTACATGCTGGGAGTGTTAATGCCATTTCTTTGCCTACTTTTAGTTTGATTATCTAATTGGTTTCCATTTACATTTGGCAAGAAAAGCCAGTCTAAATTTTTATTAATAAAATTTCCACCCTGCTGGTTGACCTTTCTGTTGACTTCCAAAAGCTTTTGCACACAATAAACCAGGGAAGCTGACAGAAATATAAATGGTTTGTTTTACCTTTGACACTGGGTTTTATGGAAAAGAGCTCTCACATATTGCTTTGCCCTGTCTATCTTCCTCCTCAAAGGACTGTATCTTGTATTTTTTTTCTGCAGGATCCCTTCCAAAATAAGATCTTCTTTGTTTAAGTTGCATGTCTTGAGTTTTCCATGCCTAATCTTGGTTGTCAGCAACTTTTCAAGCTCACAGTGTAGCTGAATTTGCTTTCACCTAATTTAACTATCTAAAAGCTCAATGCTGAATCTGAGCCAGATGTGTAAACTTCCTTTATATTTATTAGAGACATCACAGGTCTGCCTCACAATGGGATGAAGCAACTTCTGGTGCTGAATCTGTCAGTCCAGCAGCTACAAAGGGAGCCTAAATCATCAGCTTAGACTGAGCACATTACTTAGGGACAGATACAGTAAATGAAAAACAATCTGTTTCCTGAAACACAGCCCTAACAGGAGCAGCTGCATCTTACCCAAGTTCATCCAAATCAATTTCAGTGCTCTGTCAGGGGGTGGGGGTGTAGACATTTTATATTTGGGAACTCCTGATGTGGTCAGAAACATCAGCACAGGTGATGTGGTGCCTACAGGCATAGAAGGACTGGGCTTGGCTCGTCCCTTCCAGTTCTAAAGCCCTTATTAACAGTTCAGTCGTGTAAGCATTTGTCGTGGCATAAAAATGGGGTTTGTGACCTCAGCTTGGATCTGAGTGTCTGACCAAAGCCAACACCCTGAGCTGGGAAGCAGCAGAAACAGTGAAAGATAACTTGCTATCTATTTCCTGCTTAAAATGTATTTTCAGAGGAATAATTATAGAAATCCATCTTTGCTCTTTCTCTTATGCAGATAAAGGGAAGGTTTAATCACTGAGAATCTAACACAAACCCACATCCCAGTCCCCTAGAAAAATGTCCTCACAAGCTCTCTGTATTTTAAAGTTATAACTCTTTTAAAGTTCACCTGATTAATATTTTGCTGGGTAGCTCTTCAGTTTCTGTTTAGAGCTGGTCTTTACAGAAAGACTTGCACCAGATTATAAAAAAGTACTTTTCCAAAACTCCAAGTTGCTGTCATTTTAACTAGGACATCAGGTTCTGGATGGTTTTAGCAGAAATAAGTTAAATGGTATCTATATGGCTTTTTCAAGTGCCATCTGGGCACATTCATTAGCTTCACTTGGGCTGTAGCATTAAAAAAAAATCATATTATTTTATGTTATTAGAAGGTTATTTTTTCTTTCTTTGAGAGAAGTGCTTGCAAAGCAACAGGAGTGCAATATGATGACTTTTTACCCCTGGGTAGAATGTCCAAATGTTGCATCCACTCTTTAATGGAAGGAACATATTTTCTTCAGCAAGTTAAGAGGCAAAACATGCAGCTGCATTGCAATGCCCCTGTTTGGAGGGGATATGTTGGTCATTCCATTGGCTGAAGTTTTTGAAACCACATAAACTTCAGCAGAGACAGGGCACTGCACTTTGTAGATTGAATATAACCTTGTGCTTTAACATGAACGCAGTGGAGAGGAACAGGCAGGGGAGAATGTGGTTCCTTCAACCCACTTCAACATCTGCATGAATATAAAATATATCTGTCCTCAATACCTCTAATTCTTTCATTCAGCTATTCCAGAAAACTAAACAAAGTTGAGCTTTGTATCACCAGGTGGATCACAAGTAACCATGAGAGAAAATCATCTTCCCAGTGAGCCCTCACACTCTCTGGGTGACAGAATCACCAGGGTTGGAAGAGACCTTCAAGACCATCCAGTACAACCATCAAACCAGCACCACCATAATCACTCCCAACCCGTATCCCCAAGTGCCATGTCCTGATGCCTCTTGGAAACTCCCAGGGATGATGACTCCAACACCTCCCTGGGTCACTTAATCCAATGCCTAGCCATATTTTCAATGGATTTTTTTTTCTTGATACCTAATCTGAACCTCTCCTGGTGCAATTTAAGGTAATTTCCTCTCATCCTTTCACTTGAGACATGGCAGATAAAATGAACACTCTCCTGTCAAGGGTAGAGAGCAATGAGGTCCCATCTGAGCTTCATTTACTCCAGGCTGAGCCCACCCAGCTCCCTCAGCTGCTCCTCATCAGCCTTGTGCTCCAGTCCCTTCCCCAGCTCTGTTCCCTTCTCTGGACATATTCCAGGACCTCAACATCCTTCTTGTCATGAAGGACCAAAGACTGACCCAAGAATTCGAGGTGTGGCCTCCCCAGTGCCCAGCACAGAGGGACAGTCCCTGCCCTGGTCCTGCTGGCCGCGCTAGTGCTGACACAGAAGGTCAGAAGGCCACTGGCCTCCTTGCCCATCTGGGCACACACTGGATCATGTTCAGCCACTGCCAGCCAGCACCCTCAGGTCCCTGAACAGAGAATTAAAGATGGGCTGAGCCACTTGCCTTGCCCACAAACTGCCATATATTTAGGATGCACTAGGGTTTAGGAGGGCAGATTAATCCCTCCTCACTTCCTATTATTCTGGAAGAAAACATTGGAGTTCCAGGCCATAAACAGGCACAGACATATCATAGGGCAGGGAATGACTGCTCATTCTCTCAGCTTATTGGTCTTAACTAAATGCCAAGCAGATTTGTTTTAAGCTTTTGAGCTCCTGTGTCTTTGTCTTGTGTGTGATGCTTTCTAGTAATGCGAGTTCCGGGGCCAGGCGAGTCACAGCATTATTGCTGTTTGCTGAAAACATGCATTTTCACTCAGATCCCATAATTGAAATTCAAGCTGCACATGATGCAATTTGACATTAATTTCAGTTATTTGTGTCTGAGGTTTGCCCCATCCAACAAGAGACGACAGTAAAGAAGAGCACTGGAAATGGAAATACACAGCGCCATTAGATGCAAGGCTTGATTTGTAAATCACTTAGATAGCAATAAAACTGGGGATGGAAATAAAAGTGGCAAAGCTCAGCTTTCTAAGTGTTAAATAATTCAAGAAGGAAAGGGTGAGGGGAAAAAGTACAGAGCAAGAGCTTTGTATGTGAAAACAATGGCATCTGAGCAAATCAGAAATTTCAAGCTCTGACTAAATGTAATTTCAGTTCAATTAAAGCATGACATCAAGATTGTGGGCTGCTAAAATCTGGGATGAAGCATGTCATTTCTGTGTGCTGTTCTAAAAGATTTACAGCAAAACCTGGATCTAGGAGAGATATTCCCTGAAATGGTGCTGCAGGGCTCTTTACTGAGCAGACAGCTCCTGTACAAAACCAGGCTGTGGGGAGTCAGAGCAAGCAAAATTCACGATGAAAATAATGCTTGCCCCTTTTTGTATTTTTATTTATTTATTTAATCTTTGGAAGGTAACACTGACAGTAAGCTAGCCAGAGGAACAGATGCCTGAAGAGAATTCTTTTGTCACCTGAACTTTATAAATTTGGAATTGAGGGGTTTGTTGTTTTTACTTCCTTTCTCTTCTAAAGATAGTCTGTGCTCCAATTACAGGTTTCTGATTTCATCACAAGAATTGCAGAATGAAATTTTATGCTTTTTGTCTGGCAGGATGTTACTGCAATACACTGTGGGGAGGAGAAGAGGGTCGGCAACAAGAAAATGTAGGCCAGATTCAAGGAAGCAGATGTTAACATCTGTTCCCCTCTTCTTTCCCTGGGAGAGATTGAAAGTATTTAAGCATCAGATGCTGCCTTAATAGCAAAACATTTCCTCCAGTGCTCACAAACAGTCTGATAAAAAGCTGAGAAGCAACATTATCTCAAGATCTTAAGGAAATAAAGGCTTGGGAATGGAGGTAAAAGATAAACAAGTTACCCAGCAGGGATCTTGTTCCTGCTATTGTGGCCCATGCTGGAGGACTCTAAACCTTGGCCTGATTTTTAACAACAGTTGGACTCATAACAGTTTCTTTTGAACTGCAAATTTAATCATGTGTAGTGCCTGGGAGCCCGTCTGACCTCTGGATGCTCAGAACTTTGCTGTGGGATGAGAGGGACAAGGGAGACAATAATTGTGGAGAAACAGCTGTGAAAGGAAAGAGGAAAAACTTCTGGAAGGCCTCTTGAGAAGTCCTTCAGCTGCATCATGATCCGTGTTACCAAGGGTTTGGATGATCCACAAATTGGTGAAATTACTTGGGAAACATCTCCAAAGATTCCTTGACTCACAGCTGGAGCAGAGCACATCGTGGCATGTTTTGAATGGGATCTGCCTTGCACCTGTCACTAGCAAATCTCCTGGATAATGGAAGGATGGGAGGTTTGGATTAGATATTTGGATAATTTTTTTTCCTGTGAGGGTGCTGAGGCCCTGGCACAGGTTGCCCAGAGAAGCTGTGGCTGCCCCATCCCTGGAAGTGTCCAAGGCCAGGTTGGATGGGGCTTGGAGCAACCTGGGATAATGGAAGGTGTCCCTGCCCATGGCAAGGGGCTGGAATGAGATGAACTTGAAGATCCCATCCAACCCAATCCATTCTATACCATGAGTAGTTTATTTTAAGCAGATAGTGAATAATATTTATCATTTGTTCTATAGTAAAAAAATCTGCAAAATAAAAAACATAAATTGCATTTTCTCCCAACTCCTGAAAGTGAAGCTTGAGCATTTTGACTTCTTGAGTCCTCTAGTATGATCACTGAACAAATTCAGTGCCCCAAATCTGAAGGGATGGATAAGTAGCCTAGGATGATAATCAAAATTGTTTCTATCTTGTAACCTCTATCTGATATAGTCCTCTGAACTCCCTTTAACAAATGGAAAAAAATAAGACCCATCAAGTGTGACTCATCTCATCCCAAAACAAACACCCAATTAAGAAGACTTGCACCCAAAAGTCCCATTTTTTCTGCTTTGTCTGGGAGGTGACTCAGCTCCAATGGAAACATCAGTGCACTAGAAATAGAAAGTGAAAGATGTGCTTCCAGTTGTCAAGTAAACAGAGAAAACTAAAGGTAGGAGAAGCATCCAAGCACTGAAACATCAAACCATTTGCCCTGGGTGTCAAAAGAAAAACAGATCTTCACCCCAAAGTTTTTACAGTAAAAAACTGTTGAGTACCATGTCCCGCTCCAGGTATGTTGTACAATTACACAGGAAAGCCTTGGAGACTGAGAAATGAAAGATCAAGGGAAACTCAGAGCAACTGTTTTCAAGCTGGATTTTATTTTGAAAGCTGCTGTTTCTAACAGAGATTTGAAGAAAAGAGTTGAAAGCACCTGTGGTGGTTTTGTTTTTTTTCCAAGGATATCATAAAACATATTTCCTATTTCTCCTGACCTTGCCTCACCTCTGTTCACAGCTACAAAAGGACCTGTATAAGTGTTAGAACCGTAATTTTTCCTTGCAAAATCTCTACCATCTTTCCTCTTCAGAAATAATGATCCCCAAAGGTGAATATTCTGATAAAAATTTAGGAAAGGTGACAATTCTGCTGTGAGCAATGCTACCTGTCACAAAAGGTCAAAATGTTTGCTTCAGACGATTTTTAATGAACTCATTATAATCAAACCAAACTCATGCTTACACTGGAAGAAAATAATGCTTAAGTGTTTGTGTTTATTTGGTCTTTCATTGGCTCACACCTGAACACCCCAAACATTTGTCTGTGATAAATGTTTCACAGAAGAAATAAATGAAGAAACAAGAAGAAATATTTTTCACTTTTACCCATTTCCTGACTGTTTTCTCTGTGCATTTCATAGTCTGCAAACAGCATGGGAGGTTATTATTTGCCAACAGCTCTAAGAAAATCAGCCACAAAAGCTCCTCCTCTTTCAGAAATGTTAATTCAGTCACATTCCTGTTGTGGCCAAAAAATGCCTTTTCAAAGCCATTCCAGATCTGCTGTGCTCAGTGCTTGGTAAATCTTTGATCTGACACCTAAGAATACAACAGATTTTATAGAAAGACATCCAAGATCTACAGATAACTATCTCATGTTTTTCTCTGACTGGGATATTTCTTCCCCAAGATGATAACCAAATACTGCAGCTATCTTTCATTTATTTACATAGGTAACTACTTATTTTTTATGTCTATTCATCTCTGTTGATGTTCAGATTCTCTAAGTCTTAAAGTGTTATTATAAACCATTGTCACAAAGTGTTTTCTGGCTGAATCTTACAAGAATTTTCTTGGAGGTGGCTGCAACATTCACCTCTGACATTCAGTAGTTTGTTATTTTAGGGATGTTTTCCACACAAGCACTTTTCCCCCTGTACTTTTTTTCTTAATTTTATTTTTCCAATCCTTGAAAAATAAAGTATTATAAATGCTTATAGGTTAAGCATTTAATGTTACAAAACTCTACTGCTAAAATAAATTTCAGCATATTAACTCTAAGAATCAAACTTGTGCACTGAATCAACATAGTCTCACCTGGGTACAAAGCAGGGCTTCCAAAGTGTCAACAAAATGATGAAGTTGTTTTCATAAAATAAAATAAATTGAAAAAATATGCATTTTCAATAGTACAAGCAGCATATAACATCTTCAGCTGTTTCAGTATAAAATGTGGTAGCTTTCAGAGCAGAGGAGGATAGATCTCACTGACTGATAGAATCAGAATGCCTGAAGTCATTTATTGTCTGAAACACACAGGCACACACATCTCCCGAGCCAGTTAAAATATGTAAACTTCAGTGAAGGAAACAGCAACACTAAATAAAACTTCTCAGCTCTGCCAAGGTCAATAGCACCACAAAAAGGCCCCTGGAGCTGGGGAAACAGAGCAGACAGAGCTGTATTATATCATCTTCTCCCACACTGACAACTACCTTACACTGTGGATGATGGACATAAATTGGAGCTATTTGTTGAGTAACTCTGCTTCTCAGTCTGGATAAAGGAAGGGACAAGTTGATTGCTGGATGTAGTAGTCTTGGTCTGGCTGTTTTTGAGGGAACAAATAAAACAAAGTGAATTAATTTACTGCATCAGCTGGGAAGACCTTCAGTTGACCTTGGAAAGAATGAGGAAAAACAAAGAAATGACTCAAGGGAAGAAATGGACAACTGGAGAACAGTGCAAGGAGAAAAATGAAAACTCCAACTGTCTCTGCAAAAAAATGTATTACCTTGAGATACAATGAATAATGAATTCTGGAACACCCAGCAGATTGTTTCAGATGTTGTTTTTAAATGTCCTTTTTAAATCACAGTTTTACATTTTTGTTTTCATCTTCAAAGGCTGGATTCGTTGTTCTCAGAGGTCTTTTCTGAGATTTTGTAATTCTGTGATTCCCAAACCTTGTTAAGATACTTGAGAAATGTCTTAGACAGCTGTGAACAGCCAAATTTCCTAAATTGCTTTGAGCATATTGTGCCACACAACTGTAAGCCTCCCTCAACACTATTTATATATTAATATAAAGGTAACTTTTTATTAATATATATTATAGCAGTGACTTACCAATTTGTTCTGGGCAGGTTGGATGGGGTTTGAAGCAATCTGATCTAGAGGAAGGTGTCCCTGCCCATGGCTGGGGAGGTGGAATAAGATGGTCTTTAGGGCCCCATCCAACTCAAACCATCCTGTGATTCCATGAATTTGCAGTGGTTTGCATTCTCTGTTGAGCACTCTGTCTAGAATAAGTTCTAAAAATCTCAGGTGATTCATTCAAGCAGATTTTAGGGTTTTTTTTCAGAGAGAATAGTGCAGTTCAAAGGTGTCAATGCTCCTGGAAGAGGTGAAAAAACAGAGCAAATTAACTTGTTTATTAACAGAAAATATAATAAATGATTAGCAACATAAAATATCTGGAATTCTTAGAGCAGGATTTAAGGAAATCCCTCACACTAGGCCTGGTTAGATATAATTTCTCACTTTGTCTGTCTAAATATTGCATGGGCATTAACTTTCTCCTTTACAATGTTAATCTGATGTCTTGTCAAGGGAGAAAAATTACTTAAAATGTGTAAAAGCTACCAGCAGGCTGATGGTTATTACTTTGTGCAATACGATTTGAAAACATTAATCTAATGGGAGATAGACACAGGTCTTTCATGACTAAATGGGAAACGTGTCCATCATCCACTGCTGCAGTCTGAGGAGCTGAGGGAGCAGCAAATAGCAAACACAAAGTTAAAAGAGAGAAAAGAAATTAGTGCAGTGCTAATGACAAACAGGAACTCGTGAAACAGCACATGACCTTCTCTCACATTCTCCCCTTTACGAGTAAAAAGCCCTCTTAATTTCTTCTCATTTACATTATTGCAAAATCAACCAGATGCAATATGAATGCTTTTCTTTTTTGTCTCTCTTTTTCCCTAATTCTGCCCCCAGTTTTCTCTCTCTACTTCCTGACAAAGCACATTCAA
Source organism: Vidua chalybeata (assembly GCF_026979565.1). Taxonomy (NCBI): domain Eukaryota; kingdom Metazoa; phylum Chordata; class Aves; order Passeriformes; family Viduidae; genus Vidua; species Vidua chalybeata. The sequence goes on along the minus strand of NC_071530.1, from coordinate 149,867,986 downwards.
AGCAGAAGACATGTCTAAGTGGCCTGATTCAATAAAGTATTTCCACTGGGCAACCCCAGTTTGCATAAAATAATTAAAGGACTTGGGATGAGAAACAAACTGGCATGATGATGGAACTGGCAGGCTGGAATAAATTAGTTCAGTAATCATCAGTGAACAAGCAGAGCACATGTGGTCTTTAAAAAGAGACTGAGAGCCAGAGGGAAAAGAGCAAAGTCACATTTTGGATGTCCACAAGGATTTTCCAGGACATCATATAAATGTTTTTGAAGAACAAACTGTTTACTGATGATCTAAAGCATTCAAGGCGTGATTCCATTTCTGTAGTGCAGTTATCACCTTCAATTTTGACTGTAATTATCTTCACAGCATCTTTCTGGTCCTGGATACTACTGGATTATTTTAATAATTCTAACAAAGGCTTAAGCTTTGAAAGACCAGAAATTGGGTACATGAAAGGACCTGGGAGCCTGCAGCCAAATTACCATTTCAACAGAACTGAAAGTGGAATTAAGAGCCTCGTTGGTTATGATTTGCCACTGAGTAACCCTGAAGTTTTTGAAGCTTTCAAAACAACGAGCAATCAGGAACATCTTCTCTCAGACAAGAGATGCACTAAACAGGAATTCTGCACCAGAACTGGTTGCACAACAAAATTGATTTTGTAATGAATTGAGAAGCACATTCAGACTGTGATTAATTTTAATTAGCACAAACTTCTTAGGATGAAGAGTCTTGCCTAGAACTGCTAAATGACAAAGCCCTTTTTGCTGCCCAGGGACAGCAGGACAGCCTGGGATATCTGAGGTTAAGCAAAAGGGACAGACTTCATGCAGGTTTCAGGTTCCTCCTGTGGGCCAGCAGCGTACAAGGCCAGAATTACCTGAACGCTGGGAGCATTTAATTTCCAGTAATTGCCTCAAGAGGAGTCTTTCCTTTCTGTCTGTAGTTTTTAGATCCAAACATCTGAGTTTTCTTCAGAGTAAACAGCTTCAGGAACTCAGAATCATGGAATGGTTTGGGCTGCAAGGACCTTAGAGATGCTCTAGTTCCAATCCCCTGACATGGGCAGGGACATTATGCAAAATAACACTGAGGGAGGAGCTGATACTGCTTCTCTGCCTGTATTTAATGTTTCAACAATTACTCACCCAGCCCAGGAGGGATCTGGGCTCCTGGCTCTCTCCCAAGCATCATCACCAGTGAACAGTTTGGATCTGAACATACATCCAGTGATTTAATAAGCTGCTCCCGTTGCCTCCACCATGGTGAACTTCTTGCCTAGAAAATGGACAAACAGTCCATCACTAGCAATGCCAATCACTCGTTTTCTAAAAAGGAAAATCGAGCCTGGTAATAGAAATTGATCCTGGTGGTTTGTCTCTGAAGCAATCTTGCTGATGTACTCTCACCTCTCTTTTTACATGTTTGCCTTCTTTGAATATTTTTTATTATTTTGATAGGAAAGATATGTGCTAATGCCTTTACAAACAATTCCATGGGTGAGGGCATGGATGTTAACATCTTTGAAATGGGTCTTAATGTCTCTATTAACTTCAAGGGTTGTTACAGAACTCAGACAGTTTGACTCCTGAAACAAGTGGGTCTGCACAAGCCTGAGTTTCTGAACTTTGGGGTAAAATTCCAAGCTCAAGGGGGAATATGGGGTAGGCAGTTTGGGAAGGCTGCACCTTCCTGGTACCTCAGGTAATGGGGAAAGGAAGAGGGCAACGTGCAGCTGGGTGGTGTAGTAAGGTAGAAAAATTATAAAAGAAAGGCTTCATAAAATCAGACCTGCTCTGTTATATTAGTGGCTGGCCTTATCAAGCTAGCACTTTGCAAGTTCCCACGTGAAAGCAATCCTGGTGTGAACAGTTCATTAACATAACAATCTATTCTTTGGTGAAAAACAACTAACACCTTCGTAAACATTCAATCTATCCCATGAGAACCAGTGAATAAAATGTGTAAATTTAGGAGCAGAGAGATTTGATGGACAAGTAAAATACCTTTTACTAACCAATAAAGTAATTGGCAAGAAAGCTACTAACCTATTGGAGTCACACATGAGGTCTGTTAAACTGTATAAGAACAAGTTATGTGAACTTTTTCCACCATGAAGAAAATGGAGTCTCATGTGATTTATTCCTTTAGCTGGGAGTTTGGGATAAAAGGAGGTTGTGCCCTCCAAAACCCCGAGAGAGAGAAAACCTTGGAAGCTCTCCCTTCATTTGTATAAACTTGCAGGAGTCCTCTGTCTGCTTTATGGACACTGGCTTCTCACAGCATGATTTTCTGTGCATTTTCAACTAAAATGTATAATATTTGCAGTAATTATATTTTCTGACTTGGAAACAGTGTAACAGAAGCAGGTGCCAGTTACAGAAATAATTAGTAAACTGCATAATATATAGGTATAAGGTTCCCAAAAAAAACATTCAGAAATCCAGACTGCATGGGAACAAATTGGAACAACATAAGCTGCTTAAACTCACAATATAGGTAAGAGAATTACTAAGAAACACTTATATTCTTGTTTAACAACCAGGGAAGGTTGTTTCCTTTGGAGGCTCTTTTTGCTTCTGGTGAATCCTCATTGGAAAGCAGAAATGAGCAGCAGGAATTGCAATGGAGATATTACAATACTGTGATATCCCAGATCTCACACCTCAGATCAGAACTTCTGCCCACAACATCCATAAAATAAAGACAGGCTCTGTCAGAAGACAAAACCCTGTTTTAGCCCTAAGCTCGGGTCCTTCTTGAATTTAATTCCCAATATGGAAATACTGATTGGGAAGACTGTAATATAGCTACCTGGGAATGTGAAACCCCAGGAAATAACAGTATGTGTGTGTCCTTGGACAATTTGTACACAGCTTGAAGAGGTGTACAGGTCTGAGCTGCTGTAAGGCTTATGCTCTGAACCACAGAGAAAAGTTGGCTGCTGCAGAGGAATGGGTGGATTTTTTGTGTGTTCTCACCCTTCCAAATACATCCAAAGCTGTAGAACACCATAGGAGAAGCTGTAGTTCCAAACCCCTTCTTCTGCATCATCTCTGTTTTGCTCCATGACTTCCCCACCTGCAATTAAATTTCCATACTACCAAAACACTCCAGCTAAAACCCAGGTGGTGGGTGGTTTGGGGGAAAATATCAGTCTTCTGAAACACATTTCATTTTGTAAGTCTTCATTTCCCTATTTCCAATATAAAAATAATTTAAAACTGAAATTTCTCCTAATTACCTTGCACTATATTTCAATAAATAGATAAATGAATAAATAAATCTTCTCTCACTATGCCAAATACTTAAATGAAAAATAATGGAACAAAATGTCACCATAGCCCAGATATAAAGGACATAACCTAGAATATTGAGACCAAGAAATGCCCAATTTCAGAGCACCTTTAGGACCAAGAAAAACCTTTTTAAAGACCTGAGAGTTCAATCTATATCTGGTATCCTTAAACTGTTGTTTCTGTGTTCCCCGGTGGGGTGCATGGGAGCTCCAGGACATCCTTCTGAAAATTAGTTTTCCTAAAACCAGCAAGATCTGCTCCATGGTTGAAATGGATCCATAAAAAAAAAAAAAAAAAAAAAAAAAAAAAAAAAAAAAAAAAAAAAAGCAAAAAAGCAAACCTTTGTTTGTTTTTGAAGGATGGGGCTTTGGGAGAATATCCCAAAACAAAATTATCCTAATCATGTGGAACTGTTCACAGAAAAATAAACTTTGCTTCTCTCTAAAACATTTAAAAAGTGACACAAATACACAAACTGTGTTCAACTCTATCAGCAGACTCTAAAACATGAGTTCAGCCTTGGTTCTGCCTCTGTCTTTGATTCCTTTTGGAAAGGAATTCTGCTTTCATTGCCCTGATTGAATCCCTTCTTGGAAAAGGGATAATTATCCAGGTGAGCTTGTTCTCTCACAAGTGCATTTTGCTTCACAGTCAAACTGCCTATTTGTTGCAGAAATTCTGTTTTATTTTTTTTTAATTGTCAGGGATCAATTGACTGTAAAGAAAGATTGGAGCATGTTGTCACTCCCACCAATAAAATCCAGATGTTATGGCATTATTTTCTCTTCTGGAGCTTTAGGGGATGGGAAGGCTTTCATTAAGAGGAGAAGGGATAAGGAGAGGCAGTTATGTGGTCCCATTTTCAAGGAAAATAATCTTGTGTGCAACAATGACAAGTACACAAATGAGAATAATTAATCCTAGATGGATGGAGACAAGGCTGAGCTGATAGCCTGATGCATACAGCTTTTCCTGAAGAAATGTATTTGATCCTTGCCTTATTATGTGCTTTACAGCAGCATTTTGTAGTTCTTGGCATTCTGCTGATCAGGCTGAAGCCAGCAGGGAAAACAGAGATGCAGAGCTTAGTTCATTTGCCTAATGATGCACCCAGTGTGATTGGAGATACCCGAAAGTACTTGAGACATTCACAGGGGTTTGGCAAAGGTCCTACAGGATGTGCATATATTTTTGGAACTGGGAGCCACTGCCCTAGAGACCTTCAGATTTCTCCAGGTACTTTGTCAGGAATTAATATGAAACAATATTTTACAATAGCTCGTTAATTTATAAATTAAATGTAACATAAATTTGCATTAATAATATAAAATAATTTTATTGTGTCCTAGCCTGGAGAAGAGGGTCAGGGAGGACCTTATCCCTCTCTACAACTCTCTGCTATCAGCTTGTAGCCAGGTGGGGGTGTGTCTCTCTTCCCAGGTAACAAGTGACATGACAAGAGGACGTGGCCTCATGTTGTGCCAGGGGAGGCTCAGGCTGGACATCAGGAAGGGTTTCTTCAGTGAAAGGTTGGTTAAGAACAGGAGGGTGGTAGAGTCAACATCCCCAAAAATGTTCAGGAAATGACTGGACATGGCAGTTAGTGCCATGGTCTAATTGACAAGGAGGTGTTCCAAAGATTGGGCTTGATGATCTTAGAGGTCTTTTTCAAACATTAATTATTTTCTCTTCGAATAGGTTTGGTCCCAGTCACCCCAGAAACCAGTGGCAGAACTAGGAGCAATGCCCAATTCCTCCTGACTGAATAATGGAAAATATTCCCATCTCACCGTGTGCTGATCCAGGGTTGCTCAGGGTCAGGCAACACCAGCGTAAAGCGAGGTTCTCTCTGTTAAAAGCAAAATCAGGCACAGGTGGCTGCTGAATTCACTATGACATCTCCAAGTGTTACCATGGAAATTTCTAGGGAGTTTGGTACCAAGCATATGCAGAGGAACTTAGCCTGGGAGCTGCTGGGTGAGGCATATAAAATATATAATCCTTCAGTGAGCTCAGGATGGCCAGAGTGACAGCTTTGGATGGCTCCTCTGCTCTCCTGCTGAGCTCAGCTCCGACTGTGACAGAATTCCAGCCCAGCACAGCTTTGTGTTTCCAAATGCCTCTGTCTAGACTTGGGTCTGGACAAAAGCTAATTGATGCTTTGAGCAGCAAAAAGCTTTAGAGCAAGTTTCAGTTAAACTTCTGAGTCTTTAAATTGCAGAGCTGGGGAGGAGGGAGTATGAAGGGAAGCATGAGCTGATGCCATGTGTGTGTGGGGGCAGGAGGGAGAGGAATCCAGGTGTAAAATTGCAGAGCTGTGTCCTCTAAGTAAGAGCTGTGTATTCTGCAGTCCTCTTGCCCAGCTGGAAAATCCTGGGGGGGAATTCACAGTTCTTGAATTTTGCTACTACATTCATTAGGATAGTCTTAGTGTGTGTGTGGGGAAATAAATAAAAAAACAAACCTTCCCGGTCTGTAAAGTTTTTATTTTAAGAGTCACTTTACATCAGTTGTTCAGTAGCAGAAGCACTTCAACAATTAAATCCAGAAGTACTGCTGGCAGTGGGAGCAGCAAGCTGAACACTGCCATTGTGCTGGAAATGTCATGGATTTATCTAAAACTCAGCATTTAAGGCCTTCTTGCACGTAGTTAACCTAGCAGGTAGAAGAGTATTTTGGAGATTGACAATGCATATTCCAAATGTGCAAATCAAAATGGGCAGGTGGCGTTAGGGTGCCACATATCCCCCTTTTTTTTTTCAAAATGCAGAAAAATTTCCTGTCCCACTAGTGAGAGAAAATTGATGCTTGCTTTTTCCAGTTGAAATAGCAATAGGACTTTCTGAACAGCAAATAATATAGAAGATAAAGCTTGTTGTTTTATAGAACAGACTTGTGTATTTATTATTTATGGTTCATAACAGACAGGCAACTCCATGAAAAACTTAATCTCCTTTTTAGACATTGCGGAGCAGAATCATAAAAAAAATCTTCCTGTTCTGTGGAGGGAAAGAAGACAAACAAAGAGGAAATGAAGTTTCAATATTTCCATTTTAAGCTGCAGAGTACAGAGAGCTTTGCCCAAGGTCTGTGAAGTGTCTGTGGCAGGGTCAGGAGCTGCAGCCACAGCTCAGAATCCCAAATAACTTTTCTCAGATAAGTTCAAGTATTGGTTCAATACTTGCTCATAGGCTTTTCTATGCTCCTGCACACAGCATGAAAAACAGGGTGTATCCATCTAAATTCTCAGAAAAAAACTTGATTTGAAGCTATTTACTCACTGTGCTCCAAATGCCAGGCTCTTCCTCACACTGATGTTGGTGTTCTGATGTAAGATCACAGCTCCCTGGGCAGGGATGATGTCCCAGGCTTGAGCTGGTGGGGGAATATCAGACTTTACCCACTGGCTGTGGCCACAACCAGGTGTCTGAATCACAGAATCACAGAATAGTTTGGGATGGAAGGGACATTAAAGATAATTTAATTCCACCCCCCTGCCATGGGCAGAGACACCTCCCACTAGAACAGGCTGCTCAGAGCCCCATCAAATCTGGCCTTGAAAAATTCCAGGGATGGGGCCTCCACAGCTTCTCTGGACAACCTGGTGAAATAGAGGCTGAAATACTGTCAAGAAAACAAAACTACTGTACATTTCTTCATTGGTACTTGATTAATGACTGAGAGTGAGAAAATCAGAGTCAAAATATGAAGTATTTCACTGCTCAGTCAAATCATGAAGGGAAGACTAAAAATATCACACAATAAAGCAAAAACTGCCTCAGATCACTGTTTTCCAGGAATCGGATCCCAAACCTGATATTATCAGCTCGGCAGTGGAGGTGGGATACAGTTTTAACTAGTTTTCAAAACTTCCTGAAATTCTGTTTTAATCCAAGTTTTATATGTCAAGCCATTGAATCAATATATTGTGAAGTTTTGTGTGGAAAGATTTATTCCAGATCTGTCCTCCAGGATAAAAAAGGTAGACAAGAAATGCAAGAAAAACAAAAAATGTCAATTTCATTTACTGCCTTGGAATGAACCAATACAAATTACAAATACAAATTACTGGGGTCCTCTTGCCCCTGTTTCTTTGTCTCTTCCTGGCAAAGAAGAGTTTATTTTGGATGACATTATGCTCAAGTCTCTTCCAAGGAAATATGCACATACACTCCCCTTATTGGTCAACAAAATGGAATGCATAGTGAAAAATCACTGAAATTTTACATAACCTATTTACTCAGTGAAGAAAAGGCACAGACCTACTTTGCATAATCCTCTGCACAAGAAATCTTTGAACAAAAACCATTTGAATATAAATTATTCTGAGGCCTATCTAGTGCTGTTGTTTAGAGCTCCACCTTCACCTGCTTGTGACGAGAAAGAGCATGAATACCCACAAATCCATGGCTGATATTTTTTCTCTGTCTTTTGGACATTTTCATCTTCCCTTTCAGGTCCTGGTTTCTCAGGAAAGCAGGATAATTATGCTAATAGGTGCTTTTATTCTGGCATGAAAATTACATTGTTTTTTTCAGCTTGGTTTATGTAATTTAGAAAAGAGTTTAAAAAGAAGAGAAAATTAAAGGGCACTGATTTCAGAATAAGAGTATTTATACAAGTCTGTGGTTTAGAATTACTGCTTTGGATGGTTTCATAATGCTTATCTAGTTTTGTGTGCCCAATTCAGGTGTTTTGGGTAGGAGTCTTGTGTCCCTAAATATCTAATGATGAAAGTTTAGTTCCCAATTTGCCAGTTATTTAATGGCATTGATCCTGAATACCTATAGCACTTCCAGAAACACTAGGGAAGAGTTTATCCAATACCTTCATTGGAACACAACCCATGAGATGTCCACCCAAATGTAGTAACTCCACCATTCTTGGTCTAATTAAATGAAAATACTGCCTTTTCTCTTGGTATCATTAAAGACCAACATGGTCAGGACTAAGATGGCTATTCTTCATGATGATTTATTTTATTATTCCTTACCAGAGATGGAGACTGATGAACACTCAGCAATCATGGCACATTTCTTCAGGGTTACATGCTGCTGACAGAAAACACACATGAAACTCATAATTTTCTGCTCCAAACAAAACATAATTCTATTTGTCCTCTCTCTCTTACTCATAAAAGAACAAAAATGAGTGCAAAGAAAGCCTGCACAGAAGAAAACATGCTCCTTTCACACCTTGCTCTAGGAAGAGGTTCAGAGAAGATACAGAACCTGAGCCATGGTAAGGATGTGACTTTGCCACCTTTGAAGAGAGGTGCAGATGTCAGATTTGTGAAACTTCAGAGCTGTGAATGCGTAAGTACAAAGATTGGATGAAATATTAATCCAGCCCATAGTTCCTGCCTCTGGCAGTTACCAATAATGTAAATTTATGGGAAAATGATAGTACTAGGAGAATGCAAACTGTCTGAACATGCACATACTCATTGAATAATAAACACCAGTAACAGAAAAAGGGTCAAACCTTGAAGAATTGATAAAGTCACAACTTAGGCGCTTGCAGAACCATGGAAATTGGCATCCTGCTGGCAGCCAAAAAAACTCTTCCTTGGTGCAAAGCACCTGCTGGATTCCCATACAGTACCCCAGTAAGAAATGTTAAAATAGTGCAGAAATTTCAGTTTGAATAGTTCAGTCATCATCCAGAGGAGAATATGAGGCAGCTGCATTAAAATTCCCAGGAGATCCTATATTACTGCTTTGGTGCAGGGATGGTAAAACTTGGGGAATTTTTGTGTGGTTTTTTTGGGAAATAAAGCCTTGGGGAATTTTTGTGTGTTTTCCACACAGAGGTCAAAATGTGTTCCACCTGAGGCTGTGTAGCAGATCAGATCATTAATCCATTATTTTACATCTAACCTCAATGGAGAGTTGCTGCCACAGGGCTTGAACTGTGTTGTGTTACCCAAAGTTTCTCAGTCTGGAACATGCTCGGTGCTCTTCAGGTGGTGGGGAGGGTCAGGAGGATGGAATTCATATCGAGATCCTAACTTCACATAGTGGAAACATGGGATCCAATTTCCCAAAATGTCCATCAGTACAACTGATGTGACCAGGGCAATCTGAAGGGCAAATGTCAACCCATGGAAGGCGGACTAGGGACTGGTTTTAAAAAATCTCTTTGATATTCATCATCTTCATGAGCGCAGGGCATTCTTCCAGACATGAGGATGAAGCTGGACACTTCTAGCCTAAGATCTCCCCAGAAGCTTTTTCCAAGAGCTATGCAGATAATCAGAACTTTGCAACAGATTTTTCAGAAATAATTATGTATGGGATTCCATATGGGATGGGCCAGCTTGTTTGTTCAATGAAGGAAATGTTACCAAAGTCCTTCTGCCAATGCATTAAATATTTAGTGTCTTCTGCTCAGCTACTCTGTATCAACAATTTAACTTCCCATTCTCTATTCATATAACAATTTAGCTGGATTAAGAGAATTTAACTGACATGTAAGGCAAACAAAACTGTATCAAATAGATTTCTTGGCTACTTTGACATGTGTGCACAAAACAGGAATACAAGACCTGAAAATATTTGTAAGAAACTGTTTTTTATCTATGCATGAAAAAAAAAGCCAAGCATTAATATTTCACATTACAAAATGAATATAGCAAATATAAAATTTATTACTTAACAATTTCTTTTGAATGGAGGATCATGAAAAGTTTATAAACATTCATAGATAAAGGAAGTTTCAAGGTATTTTGCAAGCAACATTATTCAAAATGACAAAATGTCCTAATGCTGTTTGGTTTTCAACATATATGAAAATGTTTTGCCCAAATGCATGTTCAGGGTAGATGTATGTGCACTGCTTTCTGGGGTCAGATCTATGGGGTCTGATTATTACACTGAGTTTGATGGAATTAACATAATTATGCCTCTTCATTGTTACTTTTTTTATCTTTACAATGTTGAAAATTAAATTAAGCTCTGTGACATTTTCATTTCTCTTTCTTTATATTTCAAAGAAATTTTTTTGCCTTTTTTTCAAGCATTTTCTGAAAATTATTGAGTTTTACTGGCAAAGCAACAATATTTGCATCCTACTTCCACCATCTCTTTAGAACTAGTTCCTCTTTTCTTTATCCCCATGGCAAAACAGTATTTTAGATCACTGAAGTCATAGCAGTGATATTTTCCCTTTCCAAAATGCTCCAGCTTAAAAATACTTTCAGATAAGATTGAGATCAAATAGAGAGTATTTGGTAAAATGTTTTAATGAGAAAGTTTACACGGGGAATATTCTACTCCTCTGCAAAGTGCTGCAGTGCTGACATTGTTTTGGAAACACTTAAAAACATCTCAGAAACCTGAGTGTTTTGTTTTTCAAGCTCAACTTTCATGACCAGCATGTTGTGTTACTTTGAAAGTATCCAGCTTTCTAGGAACATAGAGAGGCTTTTAGGACTCCCTGGCATGGCTGAAGGTTTGAAAGATTCTCCACTTCTTCCAGTATCAGCACAGCCTTCAAGTGGTGGTGAGAGATGCCCCATTGTCACTTTGCAGCTCGATTAATTGGGAAATCTTCCTTGTCCCAACTCAGACCATTAAATTCTGATTCCCAGCTCACCGTTTTTCCTCAGAAATGAAGGCTGTTCCTACTTAAAGAAATAATTTAGACCAGCAGCAATGGGTCTGCACCAAAGAAGAGTTGTTTTTAAATTCCATGTACCCATACTATAGACAAGTTTTTGGCTTAATACTGGCCCTAACCTAGTGGTGTGGTCTTATTGCAGACTTACACCTTGATTGGTCTGGGTGAGCCCCAGACTTATCCTAATTCCTTCTAAATGGAGCTAAGTTTGTTGTCTGCCAAGCTCTGTGACAGAAAACATAGTGCAACACATAAGAATTATTGTGAGAGCCCTCTCAGCATTCCTGATTCAATCTAACTGATCCTTCTCCTTCTCCTGATTCAAACTAAAACCCTCATGTAGGAACACAAACTCCTGTGATGACATCAAACCTTCCCTCTACTCTCTACTCTCTACACAAATATTTTGCTAAATACCAAGCTGTGCAGGATGTTTATGGCATTGTCTCTGAGATGCTTTATAGCCCAAATCCAAGCTGGCTACCTACCTATATGTGTCACATGGAAGTTATGGCATGATATTCAAGTCTGAAGGACCAGCCATGGTTGTTAAATTCAAAGTTTTGTTTATGGGCAGAGAGGAAGCACACCTTACCTATAGATTAGGTAAAACCAAGAGTACGCTGGTGTAATTTCCATCTAATTTACAGTCTAATGATTCACAGTCTAATTCAGAATCATCACAAGTCCAGTTATAAAGAAGAGAAGATAATAATGTGGGTGAAGTGCTTACGTACAGAGAAAGTAACAAAAATAAATTCATAGAAAATCCCCAGTTGGAAGGGATCCACAAGGATCACAGAGTTCAACTCCCTGCTCCTCACAGGACTTCCTAAACTAAGTCCTGTGGCTGAGAGCATCATCCAGGAGCTCTTTATTGCCATAAGCACTTTCCTGGGGAATCTGTTCCAGTGACTGACCTCCCTCTCAGTGAAGAACCTTTCCTTAATGTCCAATTTGAACTTCCCCAGTGCTGCTTCAGAACAATTCCATGTGTCCTCTTGGTCACCAGTGAGAGGAGATCAGCACCTTCCTCTCCACTGCCCCACCTGAGGAAGGTGTAGGCTGTGATGAGGTTCTCCAAGCTGAACAAGTTAGTTAAACCATATAATTAAAATTGTTAATCCACACACTTCTTAACATCCACCCTCTTTCCTGGCACTATGCTAACCCTTCCACAGCTCCTGCGGAGCAATGTCAATAACTCTGCAGGCAATAACTCTCAACCTGGAACAGCAGACATCTCTATTTCAGGAGTTAATCTCAAAAGAGAAGAGACAACCCTTGCTAGAGAAATTGTCAAGACAAAGTAATTACATTTCCAAGGAAGCAGAGTCCAGCACAGCTCCTCACTCTCTCCTGTGATGTGGAGGACAGGTTTACAAAAGTAGAGTAATGGTAAAAAAAAGAGATCAGTCACCCAGTAGGTTGAAGTAAGTTTTATCTCCAGCACCTCTTTTTGAAACAGCATTGCACACAGGTAAAGCAAAAATAAACTCATAATAAAGTAAAACACTGACACAGCTGGTGGTTTTCTCGAGAAGACCTTCAGGAAGAGACCAACCATCACATGACAAATGTGAACAGTAGCAAGTAATGCATGGCTGGGTGACTAAATGTTTCTTTGAGAGAGGTACCAGTTATTCAGGCACAGGATTGTCTGGGTGTATGTTCATGCACGAGAGAAGCATGACAAACAGTCCTATTTCATGCTTAATAAAGTGTCTCACTCCCACCTTACACCCAAAAATACATTCACACTGGCAAATACCCTGCATGTCAGATTATGAGGAGGCATTTATTGAACAGTATGAAAATTCCTGCTATTTCTCTTTTATTTATTTTCTACTTCACTTCATGAGGAAGAGATAGAAGAGCAAACAGCACAATTTTGTTGACCAATGGGTATACAGGAGGTGAACAAGCAGTTTTCATCAGGACAGATGCAACATTCAAGGAATTCAAAAGGTTAAGAAGGAAAAGCAAAGAGCAGATGCAGGAGTTTACAGTCCTCAGGGCAGCAACAAAAATAAGACTCATACAGGAGTCAGATAGTGTTAAAAGATCTTTCTTCCATCATTAGAATGGGCTCACATGATATTTTTCATGTTATGTTTTAGATTTTAATTTGGGTCTGACACAGGGAAGGACCACTTTACAAAATTTTGAACAGATTGCGAAAAAGGAAAGAGGCTGAAATCTCAATCTGAAAAAAAAATCTAAAATAAAGGGATTTTAGAGAAAAGTAAAAGAAAACTATTAGGAAAAAGCAGGGGTTATCTCTTTGAGAAAAAAAAAAATGAATTGAGTAGTTCTCACCGCAGAATATAGATTTACACAGACTTGTATGAAATTATTCACATTCCAAGATCTGGCAACTATTCATGTTCTCATATGCAAGCTGTAGCTTAACTGCTTAACAAGATCAAAACCAGAGTATGTGTAATGGATTAATCATTCAAAGCTACTCAGTTGAGATGAGAATATACCAGAGAGAGACACAAATTATTTTGGCTATATTAAAAAAAAGTCATGCATTAGAAATAGGAATAGAAATAGAAAAGGAAACAGAGATAGGAATCTGAAACAGAGAAAATGTCACCTAAATTTTGAGAATTACTCCTGATAGGGATCTGAAGACTATAAAGCACCTTCACTGGAGAATCAGTGGCAGTGTAACCACCTGGAAAACTGAAACAGGAGGGGAGCAGCTCCAAGGAGCACAGGGAGGGGACAGCCTGCCCTAAAGGGTCTTTTCTATCTAGTGCACCGGAACTGTTCTTAATAAACTTTCCAGCTTCTCAAAAGCAAAGCATGAGCTGAATCAACTTCAAAATGTACCAATAATAGGGATGAAAAATGCTGAAACCCCATTTCAAGGTGATATGAGTAGGATTGTCAAAACAGGATGAATGCTGGCAGCCAGGTCCATGGACTGAAATACAGCTCATAAAATGAGTGGCTGGTCTCCACAGCAGTGCCATTTATCTCTCACCTTGATTTGGACATATTTGATCATGTTCAATGCAAAAAGAAATGTACTGTTCAGTGTTTTCCAAAACCTATCATTTAAATTCATTCAGATATGGAGACTACCTAAAGAGGAGAAAAAAATCCCAGTTATACTTCAATTTCTGTCACAAAACTTCTGTTGCCTTTGCTGACAGAGGGAGAAATATGGTTTCTGTTCATCCTGTAATTCCAGGTTTTATCTGAATGGAAACCAAAGACTAAGAGAACAATTCTGGTCCTGCTAAATGTACCTGTCTGCTTTACTATCAATTGAACTTGTCTCTCTAAATATTTTACAAGACATAACTTTTTTCTTTCATTTCTCTTCATCTTTCTCTTTACTTCATTATTTTTCTACTGGGAAAAAAAAATGCCAGATTTGTTAGAAGTCATTACTTTCCCTGTGGGTCACCTCTAAGCTTTTTTTATCATGTACTTTTTCCTTATTCTGACAGAATATGAGACATTATCAGATATGCCCTCTGCTTATTGAGTTCTGTCTGGATCTGTAATTGTAATATACATGAGCTAGTACTTCATGCTTACATTGTGCCTCACATTCAAATATCTCGTAGTAATTCAGAATGAGGTATAAAGTATTAATGACCTGTATAAAAGGAGGGGAAATATAAAATGAAAAGAAGAGTAGGAAAGGAAGTAAATTTGCAACCATATTTTATTTTGATTCTTCAGAAAGGAGACAGTATTTCAGTTCAGTGGAAACAAAAATAAAAAAGTATGGTTTTGTTTTGAATGAAAAAAAAAGTAATTTTAAACTTGAAGGACTTAGAAAAAAATTAATTTTGAGACATTACCTGTTTGAAAGCCTGCAACCATCTGTATTTATACATATCATCCAATTCATTCACAAAAGAACATTGTCAGACAGTGATATTCTTCAGTTTACAGAGACTTTGAAAACTGGATGTATCTGAGAATGCATTAAGCCACACATACAATTTGAGGAAAAGGTCAAAGAAAGAATGTAGGAGTCCTGAATACAAAAATCAAACTTCATCCACACTACATGCAGGCTGACACACACATTGTTTGCTGCAGCCCCAAGAGGTAATTCTACTCTAGAGCAAAACTTGGAAACAGACTCTTGGAATTTGCTACTTACAGATCATTACCTGGTATCTCCTTTGGAAAAAAAGGCACTTAAATATTTACTTTAAATAAAAATAAAGCAAAAATTTTGACCTATTAATGTCAGCTCTTAAAATGTCTCTGGAAGTTCTTAAATAGAAAGAATACTGCATTTACAAAGCATTGTAATGTCTTCATTACAGTCTACATAAAATATTCTGGGTATTGATAACTGTCCATCAATATTTTTGTGACCATGTAGGAATTTCCCTTGATTTGGACTTGAAATCTAAGGTGGACATCGCAAATATTTTTCAATGCAAAAGCATGTTGATTTCTAGAGCCATCAATTGTTTAACTGTGGCTTTTTTTTACAAACTGTTACCACAGAGATGAAAATGTTTAGTACCACACAGGTATTATTGAAGTGATTTTGACAGCATTTCACACCTCATTTGCTGCCAAAGTTATTAGATTTTAGTCAATGATCAAAGAGTCAATTGACTCTAAAGGACTCCTTTAAAGCACTGAGGCATGAAATTAGAACAATGTAGAAATTATCTTGATCTTTACTTCATCTTGTGTTCAAAGTAGAGATGCCCATCTCTTCTAGCTACCTCCCTATTTATTTAAAAGGAAACACTTAAGGTTAATACAAGCCTTGAAATGGTGCCATTTTTAAGTGATTTCTGGCAGTGGAATTATTTGGAGGGGTAACTTTGACAAAGCAACTGTTTGAGTGCAGAGTGGCTGTTATAACTTCCAATGACAAAAACCACAGCCAATCTGGAATGAAGGCTGATTAGCAAAAAGTGCCTTTCCCAAGGATGAAATCATCAAAACTCATAGAATTTGCAAAAACAGTGAAAACAGAGTTTAAGGAGACACATCCTGTAACAATCCTGTTGATTATCCTGTAACTCCATGATCTGATGTACACATGACATATCCTATCACCTCTTTTATACCTGTGTAAAAATACTATTGTGTTTTCGTTGCTCATAATGCTACAAGTATTTAAAATTCTGCTTCTAGGCAAAGTACTTTCAAGATATTTACATCACCACT